>NC_141542.1:26040000-26070000 GCF_021556685.1 Rattus norvegicus
CTTCTAACTCCACACTTTCAGTGGCAGCCTGTGGCTGTGTCCCCACATCTCAAAGGCCATGGGAACAGGGATGGTAATGTTTCAGGTGACAGGGATGTTATTGGGGGGGGGGGAGGAAGAGAGAGAGAGAGAGAGAGAGAGAGAGAGAGAGAGAGAGAGAGAGAGAGAGAGAGAGAAGAGATTGCAGTGAAGGATATGTGAAGTAGATGCATAATAAAACAATGTAAAAACAGAAAACTTGAAGAGAAGCTCTTTAGACATATTCCGGGTGGAAACAGAGTTTGCTAGAACTGTTCATTGTTCGCTGTAGAAACTTTACTTTCAATGACTTCCTGTTTTGACTGTGAGGCAGTTGTATCTCTGACTGAGCCACTCCCTAGAGGGTGAAGGGAGTCTCTCTTTGCTGCCTAAGCCCAGAGCAGAGAGACTCTGAGATGCGTTCTTTTCCGCGTGTGCCTGGGAAGGTAGGTAGAGCCCCACTGTTCTGTCAGTCTTGAATAATACATCATCATTAATTCATGCGCTGCACGTTCGTAACTTGTGATAAACACGAGGCAAGCCTGGGTTTGCCTACAAGTTTCCTGAGCCTGTGAGCAGTGTGAGCCTCAGCGCTCGGGCAGTGTGTTTATCTCAAGGGTATCCACCTGCATCCACAGTTTGGATACAGTGTCACAAACTGAGAGGCTAATGACTTTGCTCTTAGCCCTGAAGGCCCACTCCAGAGGAGCATTTGCATTCTCTTTAGTTACATCTCCGTGTATTTGAAGGTACTGCTAAGTCAGTCTTTTATGGGGGATTTGGGTGTTTGCTTGGAGAAGCCACTAAGTCACTTTTGAGTATAGAATTAATGAGGACCTTTGCATTTCAAAGGATGTTAAGTAGGGTGTGGTGACTGACTCCTGCCTGCACTCCCCCACCACAGTAGGCTGGCCTACAAAGTGTGACTCTGTCTCCGAAAACCAAGGCTGAGAAGGATGCTTGGAAGGAAGAAGTAAGAGAGACATAGAGAGGCAGAGAGGTCTGATAGCATGTGTCTGCCACCTAAGGATATTGGCTTTCAACAGTAACAGCCATTTGTGTGCCCCAGAGTCTTCAAGTAGGGCAGAGGGAGCCATGTGAGCTCCAACCAGATGGCATGGTGCCTTCATGACTGGAAGGTGGATGCTGCGTGCTGTTCTGCCTACTTAAACCATGACAGACCCTTAAAGAACAAGGTTGAAATTCATGGAATTTGTATGCACCGCCTCGAATGTCACATGATCCTTCGCCTCACTCAATGAAAAGGTGTCACAGACATCCACACTGACACTTCTGAGGACTCCATCTCTTGGTGTGGGAGTCAAAGGTTCTGGTTCACCACACCGAGTTGAGAGAAATGATTGTGGCCATCTTGGAGAAAACAGCTTGTCACACACAGGGGCTCTGATGCAATGAGGTCATGTTCAGTCCATTCGCCTAGGCAAGCCTGAGGCCGCGCAGAGTAAAACAGAAGGCATAGAACAACAAAAAAACAAAGTTAAGAAGTGAGAATTCAATGTCTGCTGAGCAAGGGAGAAACCGTCGCCCCCGGGGATAAGCCTCCAAATCGGTTATCCACTTATGAGTAGTCATCCCTGGAATCATACCCATGCACGTGATACTGAGTGTATCAGCAGGCTGCATTTATGTATCTATCGTTTATACTTACTTATGTTGACAGCAGTTAAAAGAGCTATGAACTTACGAGGGAGCAGTAAGGTAGGGTCGTGGGAAACAGAATGGGGGGGAAGATGATGTAATTATATTTCAATTTAAATATGTGTATATATTCAAAAATAAGTTGAATGTTAAATTTAAGCATTACTGGACATAAGGAATAATCATTTAAACAGTGCATATCCCCAGATCTTGGCTCCTTCCGCCCAAATAACCTGTTGCTACACAAAGGGACCTACATCTTTATGGTGTGTAAAACTCTCTCAAGTCACTTCCGTCTTCTAAAACCATCCCCTTGTCCCCCAGAGTATTTACAGAGGAACAATAAAACATTTAATTTTTTCAGCACCTTGTAGTAGAAACCAGTTCCAAGCCCCCAGTTTAACGGTGGCATTCACCCTGGAACATCCAGGCACCCTTAAGGCCACATTGTATATTTGTTAATTTGGACTCAAGGGAATTTTTTAAAAAGTAGGCTTTTAAACCAAGGGTTAAACCAAGCATAATGATGCCTGCCCAACTGCAGAGTACCACCATTTTGTTAAAGTGCCTTTGGGTAACGGTCATGGAAGCCCGTGTAAGTCAGGGAGCGCTGGGTGCTGGGTATTAAAGTGAGGTGTAAAGGCAAGCATCTGCTCTCTCGCTCACACTCTCCGAACTCTGTCGCTCGCCTCACTCACTTGACTCACTGCTGAGCTTTGACTTCCATCAAGACTCTAAAGATAGATTTCTAGAAAATCCCCTGGAGTTCTAATCAGCCCCTGATATTCAGAGACCCCCCCAGCTTGTAGTCTCGGGGTCACTGGTGTTATTGAAGTATAAAACCGGGGCTGCTGACTTGGCAGCTCCTGGTGCTGGCTGACTGCCTGTTTGCTGGTATTTAAGCGAATATGTTACCTCAGCTACACAAAGGCCCAGGTTGGGAAGCTGCTCGCCCTGACAGTAAGTACCCAGGCTAACATGGAGCCACTTTCTTCTTCTTGAGGGGAAGACCGACTTGAGTTGTGAACGATGATTGGAACCCTGGGGTAACATGGTGCTTCATTTTCTTAATAACTCTGTCTTGACATGTGCGCCCTTGAGCCTTGAAGCTTCTGCGGTTACTCTGGGTCTGAGGTCCCTTTGCTGTGAGGATGACAGCAATAGCCTGGGGTGCTATCGCACACCTGTAACCCCAGCACTTGCAAAAGCAGAAGCAAGAGGATTTTGAGTTAAAGGCTAGCCTGGACCACTTTAGTAAGTTATAGGTCAGCCTGCACTACAAAGACTTTGTTTCCAAAAACCAGAGAAAGAAGCCAGGAGTAACCAACACTATGTAGGTTTTCAGCATCTCAAATGGACGTATTTTCGTCGCCTGCCCTCTATTTTAGTTGACTTTCTATTGCTGTGATAAATGTTGAGAAAAATGAACTTAGGGGAGGAAATGTGCCTTTTGTTTACGTGTCCCAGTCACAGGCCATCACAGAGAGCTATCAGGCCAGGCACTGAAACAGAGGAGGATCACTGCTTACTGGCACTGGCATGCAACACCACCCTAGGCTATTCCTATCTTCCTCCATGGCCCAATCAGTTTGCTTTTTCTCACAGCCAAGGACCACTCTTGCACAGGGAAGGAGCCATCCACACCAATAATAATTAATCAAAATCCCCTAAAGACTTTCAGGCGTCTGATAAAGACCTATTCTCCATTGAAGTTTCCTCTTCCTAGGTGATGCTAGGTCAAGTTCACACACACACACATACACACACACACACACACACACACACACACACACACCCCTAACCAGCCCAGTCTCCATGGTGATCAGCTTTCATTGTCACCTTGACAAAACCTAGAATCACCTAGGAGGAGAGGAATTAGCTAGATCGTGTGGGTTTCTGAGCTTGTCTTGATTGTTAATTGAAGTTTCAGCCCATTGTGGATGGCACCAGTCCCCAGACTCATGAACATCCTAAGAGAGGAGAAAGCTCGCTGAGAGCAAGTAAGATAGGTCTGCGTGCGTTTGTTTCTTTCTGTTCTTGACAGGATGTGATATGACGAGCTTAGTAAGTCCCTGCCTTGACTTCCCCCTAATGATAAGACTCTCATTTATTCGTAAGCCAATGTTTGAGTACTTGTTACATGTACATATGTCCAGGTGCTGGGACATAGCAGAAAACACAAAAGGCCAAGCTGCAGTCTCCATTGGGCTTTTAGTTTGGTTGATAAACAGTCATTGGAACCCTGTGGGGAGCAGTTTCCAAGATGGAGGACTCTGCAAGTGCTGAGCCCTCTTCAAGAGGAACAGGCTTTGAAAGGCATGAAAACCAAGGTTCATGAGGCTAGTCGGAATGAACAAGGCTGGGACACAGCCTGAGATGTGGACAAGCCCCAGTTCTGGAGGGTTAAAGGGCTTGGCTCTGCAGAATGAAGTTAGCAATTGGAGACTATTAGAGAGTTAAACGCAAGCCACTTTTCCCACACACAGACCACCATAGCTGATGTGTGCGCTGTGAATTGGTGGTTGTAAAGGAATAAAAACAGCCAAAAGGCCGGTGAAGCTAGGGAGGAGCACTTCAGGGAGGTAGCCTGTCAGAGAGGGGATGGGTCGTAGGACCCGAAAGGGCCTGTGGGAGGTGGCAATGAAGAGGTCAGAGGGCGGCTGTGTGTAGGTTTCTCATTTGGAAGCAGAGCCACTCGATGAGGTGTGGGCAGGGTCCACTTCCCCTTACTGCTGCTTGTTGGTTTCTTTTCTTCTTTCAGTTGTCTTGTTCTGGTTTTGAGGATTGAGCCTGGGGCCTCACCACTGTGAGGAAAGTACTTGCCATTCGAACCATATACTTCTAGGGATAGGCTGACCTTTACTCTGCAGTATAGGAAGAGCTATTACAGGAAGGAGAATGACCATCCCTGTAGGTGGGTTTATAAGTGACCAAGGACACTCTGATGTAGGCGAACAGGGAAGTCTGCTGGGTTGGTTTAGTACTGCTATATATTCAAATGCTAAATACCATATCCCAAGATATGGTTGCTCTAAGAAGAGCAGATCCTCACATGTGCCAGCTTTTGTTGTGTAAACCTTGCCCTCTGAATTATCCCTGCTTCGTTAATAAAGATGCCTACTGCTAGGCACAAGAGAGGGAGGCAGGGTCGAAGATTCCTGGGCTTGGCATAGACAGGAACCAGGCTACGGAGAGGAAGGAGAAAGACGTGGCCATGGGATAGGTGGATTCTGAGTGCATGGCCGCCAGGGCTGGCCTGTTGGAGGAGTGGTAGCCCGGGTGAAACACCGCAAGTGATATTGGGCGTTATTGACAGGGAAGTAGACAAAATAGCATGAAGGTTTGATATCTACCCAGCTGTAGTGCTTTTAGGTTTATTATAAATATAAACTATATAGTCAAAGAGGGGTAAGAAACTCTCAAGGAATAGTTACCACAACATTTTGGCGCCCAACATAGGATGCCACATGGAAAAGTTAAGTTGTTCTTCCTCCCAACCCCATTCTGCCAGAAATAAGACTCAGACTCAAAATGTGTTTACAGATACCTTGGCCATATAGCTGGTCTCTTCTCTGACTGGATAGTAGTTTAAAATAACCGGTAACCCGTCTGTTCTGATCTACATTCTGCCACATGGCTGGTTACCTATGCTCAAGCACCCAGCATCTTCCCAGAATCCTTTTGATCTGCTGATGTCCCACCCTCTATTTCCTGCCTAAGCCATAGGCCATCACATTTATCATTGACAGGTGTTACATCCTGACAGACGCAAGATATTTTCTCTACACTTCCCCTTTTTAGTCCAAGAAGGCCCTTTTCTTTCAAATATAAACTGAACGCAATAATAACAATTGTGAAGGCTTACAGAGAAGTCCTTGAGGGTGACTAGAAGGTCACCGTGGCTGCTTGTAATACCATCTCTGGCCTGAGGGTAGATGCATTGTGTAGGGGAAAGTAGGCCCTAAGAAGTCTAGAATGGGGGTTGGGGATTTAGCTCAGTGGTAGAGCGCTTAAGGGTTCGGTCCCCAGCTCCGAAAAAAAGAAAAAGGGGAAAAAAAGTCTAAGATGCCCGCCTGTCTACAGATCTGCTTGTATGTTAGATAGGAGCTTTGGCCTTCCTTAGGGCCTTGGATGGAAGAAAGTAATGTGACCATCGTGGGAGGGACCTGGAGAGACGAGAAAAAAGGATATCATAGCAGGAACATGGTGGAAGAGGAGGATGGTGTACTAGGCAAGGACGAGAGAGCTCAGTTGTCTGTGTACCTTTCAAAATAGCTCCTTGTGCCTTCCCTCCTGGGGGTGTTTAACCCCGTGATGGGTTTTCTTGGCACATTCCAGCACATTCCTGACATGCTAGCATCATTAAAAAAAATCTTTTTAAAGTGTTTTGTATGCGTACGTGCACACAAGCATGCGTGTGTACGTATGTGCCTATGCATGTGTGTCTATGCATGAGTGTGTGAGCACACAACACATGTATGTGCACCATACATATACCTAGTGCCCAAGGTGGTCAGAAGATTTCAGACCCTCTGTGATTGGCCTTACAGGTGGTTGTAAACCATCATGTGGGTTCTGGGAATTGATGAACAGGCCTCTGCAAGAGCAACACGTGCTCTTAACTACTGATCTCAATCCTAGCATCGTTAATTGCTATGGACTATGGCAAACAGCCGTTTAACATAGAGTACGGAGAAATGTCTCCATGTTATCAAATCCTGCCCGCCCCCATCATCCATGTACTTCTTGCACCCTTTCCCTGTTGAGCATCGCTCTTGAGAAGGTACTGAACTGTGACTTCAGCTCTTTCCTGGGCCTCCCATCTGCTCACCCATTACCACCTGCCACCTGCTCACCTCACACTGCTGCACAGTCTGCTTCCTGACTTAGTCTTGATGGTCTTCCTACTGCTAGAAAGCCATGCTACCACACCATGGAGTACAAGTCCACATTCTAAATACTCTAGACCCATTCAGAGCCAGCCCAGATACTCCGTAGTACAGAACACAGTGGAGGTTAATGGTAATTTAAGTGCATATGGTAAATCAAAATGCCGATGAGCCCTACTGAGAGCCCCCTGGGCTCTGCAGCCCGGCTGCCCGGATTTCACTCTGATTTGCCCTTTACTAATTGCGGGATGACATTGGTCAAGTTGCCCATCTCTCTCTGCCTCAGTTTTCAAATCTGCAGCATGGGTATTAAAAGGAAATGCATGTATATGATAGTTTGTTTTGGTCATCAACTCAATACAATGTAGAAACACCTGAAAATTGAATCCTAGTGGGGGATTATCCAGATCAAGTTGGCCTGTGGACGAGTCTACAGAAGAAGGAAGACATCTTAATTACGTAAACTAACATGGAGGGAACCCTTCCCTGGGCTTCTGCTCCTGGACTGCACGTGAGGAAGTGAGCTAAGTGCAGGCATTTATTCTCTCTCCGTTCTCGGCTGTGGTGCGGTTAGCTCTTTAAGCTTCAGGCTGGCTCGAGTCTTGACCTCTCCTCAGTATTGGACTGGGACCTGGGACTGGGAGCCCAAATAAACCTTTTCTCCCCTGGTGCGCTTTTGCCACAGCAACAGAAATGAAATCAGGACAATGGGAGTAAGGATTGAGAGAATGGATCAGTGTCTGCTCTTCCTGCATAGGTTCTGATCCTGCCTCAGTCGTTCACTGTGACCAGCTCCAAACCATTTCTGTGTGCATAGATTCCGGCTGTGGGGGAAGGTGTTACACCACTGCGATTCAGACAGAAGAAACGAACTAAAGCATGGTGCATATTTGATTCAACCACATGTTTGCTCAGCGCTAGAGATGGCCAAGCTCTGAGGGGCGAGCGCTAGACTAGTGGGAGTGTCAGAGGTGGTGGCAGAGTTGGCAGAGAGGAGCTGGGTTCCAGAGGGTGTTTATAATGTCTGGAGCAGACCTGTTGGAGATGTGCACATTCTCTGGGAAGCAGATAAATGCTCCGTCTATGCCAGGCAAGTAACTCCCTAGAGTAACGGGGCAGAAACAGTTCTGACCAAAAATATGTCAATGTGCTGGATACCAATTTAGTATCAGCTTTGTTTGTCTCAAATATCAGTTGGTTTTTGTAGCATGTGCCCCTTATGTTCATGTTTCCATAAGTTTGTCATGAACAAGCTGCAGGCTTTGCTTCTCATCACATGATGTATACAGGAAAAATATCCAAGTTTATCTTGTCTGCCTTGAAACTGTTTCTTGAGAATCACTTTATTCAGCTTCGTGATTTCTTGGTGGTTACCCTGAAACCTGGCCAGCGCTGGTTGCCCTGGAGGTGGACACCTGACCTAAGCCTGTCCAGAATTTTTCTCTGAGATTCTTTTTTTTTTTTTAATTTAAAAGTTTAATTTTTTGATAATTCCATTCATGAGTACTGTATATAATTTATACTTCCATAGCTCCCTCTCCCCTATCTCTCCTACTCCACCCTACATTTATAACTGTGCACATACACACACACACACACACACACACACACACACACCTACACCTCTCTTTAGTGTGCCAGCTTAGGTGTTCAGAGCTGACCATTTGAGATCGGATGCCCCCTTGGACTCCTCTTTGAGGATGGAGTCTCCCTCTCTAGCAGCTATTAATTTCCTGTAGCCTTTTATTTTGGGCTGGAGGCTTGTGAGATCTCCCCTGTTTGTGTTGTATGTGGACTAGTGTTGGGGTAATGCAGGTCGCATTTAAAAACAGTTGTGTTTACTTGTAGCATCTCTGCCATGCCGAGACCAGAGCAGGCGCCCTGGTCTTTTGGCCCTTGTATCTTCTGCCATTTTTCCTGAGCCCTGATGTAGGGGTTGTGTTGTACATGAACCAAGTATGCCAAGGCCCTGTGGAATTTCCCTGTGGGTAACAGGAAGTTTACGATTTCTGTCTCTGGTGTCTAAGCTATTGGCAGACAAAGTGGTACGTTGGCAGTGGTCATGTTTTTTTGCTGTATGAAGAAATTTGCCATGGATAAGAAGTGGGAGGTGGAGTGGGGTGGAAGACATTTTCTGGCAGGGCTGCTCCAGGTCTAAGCCAAGCTCTTGGTCTACCCACAACACAGAGTGGAAGCTCTTGTGTGCCTCCCCGTCTGGCCCTAAGCCCAGAAACCTTAACTCCGCCTATTTTTCTTCTGCCCAGTTATTGGCTGTCCGGCCTTTTAAATGAACCAATCAACTTTAAATTTTGGAAAACTTCCTTTTCTTTTTAAGGAGACTTGGTTGGCTGAGCTACCACAGCATGCCTCCTGCTTTCTCCCTGCTCACCCTTACTAGCAGACGATCGAATGCAGCCCCCTGGGGATCTCCTCACATTGAGTATCAGTGGTTCAAGAAGAACGGAAAGGTTAACTCTGTAGGGTTTCTCAGGTGATGTGGCGCACAGAAAGGTAGAGTAGTGATGATTTGGCAACCATGATGGAAGAGAGTGCCACCATTATAGTAGGTTCCTAGTTCCATCCATTGTAGTAGGGATTCGTGGTAGGAGTAAGATGATTGATGGAATGAATGGGTAAGTGAGCGTTACTGTTCCCACGTTAGAAACCATCAGCTGACTTGAGGAGTAAGCAGTAAGATGCAGTGTTAGGTCCAAAGCTTTAGGTCTTCAGGCTGTTTGCCTGAGATTCTATTCCTAGAAGTTTGGGTCACCAAGAAAATACCACCACCAACACCAGCACCACCACCACCAACATATCATCATTACCACCACCAACATCAATCACCATCACCACCACTACCACTCACCACCCACCACTACCACCACCACCACCACCATCATCATCATCACCATCATCATCATCATCATCACCATCACCACCACCACCACCACCACCATCATCATCACCACCACCACCACCATCATCATCATCATCATCACCATCATCATCATCACCACCACCACCAGCACCACCACCACCAACATATCATCATTACCACCACCAACATCAATCACCATCACCACCACTACCACTCACCACCCACCACTACCACCACCACCACCACGACCATCACCACCATCACCAACAACATCATCGTCATCATCACCACCACCACCACCACCACCACCATCATCATCACCATCATCATCATCATCATCATCACCATCATCATCATCACCACCACCACCACCACCATCATCACCACCACCACCACCACCATCATCATCACCATCATCATCATCATCACCACCACCACCACCACCACCACCACCACCACCACCACCATCATCATCACTACCACACCACAAGGACCACCACTACCACTCATCACCTACCACCAACAACAACAGCAACAACATCATCACCACCCCCACCACCAACAACAACAACAATAATAACATCACCCACCAGCACCACACCACCACTACCACACCACGCATCTCTGGTTCTTCCTCGTGGCATACTCACGTGCATGCAGGAGTGCCTGGCAAAGCACTCTGTTAGGAAGCTAAGTGCTAATAAATCCCTACGGGCAGCTTCAGATGAGAGCTCAAGTTCTTGTTATTTTGAGGCTGCCTTTTCGGAAAGCCGCATCAGTGACAAAAGTGTGGGAAGGGCTGTGTGCGTGTGATAAAATATTCTCCGTGAAGACTCACGGAAGCTGTGCAGCCCAACAGCAGGTTTCGTGCCCAGTCCTGACATGCACAGCTCATGGCTCTGCTTGAAGACTTAAGGTGTGTATTGTGGTGCCCAACAGGGACCCATGGATTACGAGGGGACAGTAGTCTCCCTTTAAGGTGCATTTGGGGGTGTATTCTATGCCTCAGACTCTTTCCATCATTTTGTGTTTTTAAATATAAAATTAATGTGTGGGTGTATACGTGAGTGCAGGGGCCTGCAGACGCGAGAAGACCACAGTGTATCATTGTGTCATTTCAGGTGTGGGTGCTGGGAACCAAACTCTAGTCACCTCTGAGAGCAGCATATACTCTTAACCACCGAGCCTCTTCTCCAAGCCCCCATCGTTCGCCATTTTATATGACGCATCACGGTTGATAGCAGTCGTATACCAAGGTGGATAATGCTCCAACTAGTAGGGTTGTCACTAGTGATGACTAAGGAATTGAATGCTTTCATTTTAATTAATTTTACAGACACATATGGCCAGTAGCTGTTATACTGGATAAAAAAAACGATCTTTTAATGTTTTTTGAAGCGGTAACTTTTAATTTTCAGTGTTAATTAGCTGATGATTTACAGACATTCATCGGGCTCATCATAAAGATAGATACTACAATAACTTGTTAAAAATGAATCAACCAGCTACAGCTGTAACTTCCCTTGAACAGTCTGGAGCCTTTCTCAACACGGGGTGATGAGTTTATTATCTGGGCAGACCCTTTAGCCTCACCCAGCCCCTCCCTAGTCCTGCTGTTAGGGTATAGGGCACAGGGCCACAAATTCTCCAGCTGATTGGTTGAGGCCCGTTACTTTGTAGAACTGACTTCCTTTATGGAATAACATCAGCCGGTTGTGCATATCAATCATAACCTTTGAATTACCGTTTTAGCAACGTTTGAGTTAGCATAATATTTTACCAAACAACTGATCTCCATAGGATACAGAGGGTGACAGAATTAACTGTGGCAGCTCTCTCGTTGGGTTCAGACAACAGACCTTCGCCTGTGGCTCTGCGTGGCGTGTCCCATTGATCTTGTGTGAGAGCAGAAGCTTCGTGATAATAGTCCCATGTTATGAACAGCTGTTACGACTTGTGCAGTGGACTTGACCCCTGTCCCAGTTCTCAATGGCTTCACTGTGGCTGGTGTATGTTCTCTAAATATAGATACCCATTCTAAAACCGAGTTCATCTAAGATGTCCCTAGAATGTCGTGCATGCGTGTGTGCATGCACGTAATAAAAATTATTCCTTGACTATGTAACCAACATTGAATTTTTTTCAATAAATTGAGACTCTTATATAATTAAATTTCAAAAGATATCTTTTCTCTGACATCCTGAATCTGTTACCATGGAGATTTTTCTAACTTATAGAAAGTGTTGGATTAAGTCTTGGCTCAATCCAAATGGCAGTGCTTAGCTCTTGATACCCGAAGACAGCAGAGGTGAGGATGGACTGGCGCAGTTGTATGTGGAGTTAGGCTGGCGTCTCATGGTGTCAGAGGCTGTGCTGTGTCAGGGGAAGACTTCAGTCCAGGCTCAGGGTGTTCAGAGTGAGTTTAGCGTTGCTTCTGAGCTCCGGGAAGTCTGACTGGCTTCATCTGCTGGAAGGGGCTGTTTTGGAGGCCTTACAGAATGCTGCAGACGCACTCTGTAAAGGAGTTAGACAGTGTTAATTGCTGTTTTGCTTCGTCACAGTTGTGACCGTGCACGTGCTAGTCTAGAAGTTCCACAGCCAAGGTGACCATGTTGCTCACAACTTTGTCTTCAAACTGATTCGACCTCAGGCTCTTGGAGACTGTGGCAAAGCGTGATGTCCTCATGGTGTCCAGCCGAAGGGGTGAAGTAAGGTGACCTTGGCTGTGTGCAGCGTGGTGAGGGATGGATCTGGCAGGATGTGTGTGCAGGTAGATAGGGAAGGGAGGAGCCGAGGAAGGAGAAACCATGTCTCCAGATTCAGAGGCCCAGCAGTTGGTGGTAAAGGCACAAATGTGGGGATGGTCAGCATGATCAGTGCTGATACCGTCATGACTAGAGTCACCCAGGAGAAAGTGAGGCAATGCCCCCATTATTAAGCCATTTGAGACTTGTTCTGGGAAGGTGTTGAAAGAACAAATAAACGAGAAACAGACAGGACTCTGCTTGGCTAGAGACTTGGTCAGACGACTTTCCGAGAGAGAGAAATGCAAGTGGAGGAACAAGCACGCTCATGCCTTACAGGTATTCACACACCTGCAGGTATGCATTAAGCATGGCTGCCCACCAGACCCCATCACTGCGGACATAACAGTGCAGAACACCCCAGGCCTGCTGCAGACGGCCCTCCAGCATGCAGACACCAGGATATCCCAGACAGAACCCTGAACTACAGAGCTCAGCTCAAAATGGCTGACTCAGTAGGTCTAAGGTATCTGAGAATCCGCATTGCTCAAAAGTTCCCAGGGGACACTGGCGCCCAGGTACCTCGCTTTGAGAACACTGGCTGAGAGAATAAATTCAGTACAGAGTAGTTCAGGGCACAAGGGTCTGAGGTAAGCATGGACTGAGTTTGGAACCTCTCTCTCTCTACCTGATGGCCCCAGCAGTCTGTGGCCGCCAAAGGTCCAGACTGACAGAGGAGTCCAGGAATCATGGCCGTTGCTACTGCCTTTGCTAGGCCCTGACGTGCTTTTCCCATATGCTGTCTGCTATGAGAGACTCTTGATGTTTCTGCTCATAGATGACACCGAGGCTCTGAAAGCTTGTACCAGCCATCATGGTTTCCACACCACTGAGGATCAGGTCCGGGGCTCCCAGCTCAGTCTTTCTGATGCCTCCAAGCCCTGCCATTGCCGTGGCTCCACTATAAACCTCCATGAAGGAAGGGGCTGCGTTCTCTGTGGGGATGTCCGCTCCCTTCATGTGAGGGATGCCCAACCTCTCAAACGAAGCCGCTCTCCTCCGCCTATTATGCCCAGAAGCTGAGAGCCATGCTTTGAGGGGAGCCATGTTGCTTAGCTGAAGGGTGTTTAATGGAGTCACCTCCTCACCCTCTTCTTTTACAACTTCATGGTATTTCTCCCACAATATTATCAGTCATAGATTAATAACAGAAAGGAGGGACTCTGGGGCTTTCCCCCTCCCATTTTCTCATGACACAACTTTGTAGAGGAGTGTGCCAGCAGCAGGCTGGTGCACATGCACAGTGGTGAGGGTTGGTTTCGGTTGAACCGAGCTGATGGTAGAGTGTGTGTGAGTGTGAGTCAGAGAGAGAGAGAGAGAGTCTGAGAGAGAGAGAATGTGTGTGTGAATGTGTGTGAGTGTGTGCATTTGTGCGTGTATGTGTGGTGTGTGGTGAGGGGGTTCCTTCCAGAACAGAACACTGCCGGATTGGCTGGGGGGCTGGGTAGAATAAGGGAATAGGGTGCAAAGGTAAGGAGTGCAGGTGTTCCTTCTGTGTCTCTGTCTGTCTGTCCGTCTCTCTCTGTTCTCTCTCTCCTCTCCTCCTCCCCTCTCCTCTTCTCTCTCTCTCTCTCTCTCTCTCTCCTCTCTCTCTCTCTCTCTCTCTCTCTCTCTCTCTCTCTCTCTCTCTCTCTCTCTCTCTCTCTCGCTTGCTAGTGACAAGCTGCTCTACACTGAATGCCCAGAATGCTGTGACAGCTAAGATCAAGTTGTGTTTCTTCGTGAGGCTATTCCCCTCAGGTTTGCCCATAGTAACAGAAAGCTGACTAACAGCCCAAGGCTACTATGGCTAGCGTTTTCTCCGATTCAGGCCAGCTTCATCAAAAGACTGGCGTATACATCCGCAGCTGCTGTAGATCTTCTTTTCTGTGTGGAACCAACATGACATGGTGTAACATAGGATAGTCGGTCTAAGGAGGGCTGCAGAGCTCCCTTCTCCAGTAGCTCCATTCTGCTGATTCCTGATTATAGCTGAGCACTGCAGAAGCCTTGAGGGTTCCTGACATCATCCACTTATCGGTTAGTGGCTCCGAGGCTCTCTCTCCTCCTTACTCATTGGCCCCATGATCCCATCCTTGCCAGGGAAATCTCTAGAAGACCACTTCCTGGTTTCGGCTGATATGCTTGGTTTCATTACACTATTTCTTCTGGGTTTTCTTTCAGTGTCCTTCCTACTAAATCCATCCACCTGGGGCTATTTTCATGGAGAGTTCCTGTGTCACAAGATACCTCGTAGATAGATGTCCATGGTCCCCTTTGGAGCTCAGCGAGTGAGAGGGACTAGCTTCCTGGTTCCTTGCATGAGATGGGATGTACCATGGGATCTAAGGCCTAGTATTAGCTGTGGGTCAGGGGTGGGTGCCCTGAAGGTTCCATGGCTTCCTTTAGGCCTGAGGGCAGGCAGCACTGGGAAGGACGCCCATGAGATTCTCCACCTAGGTCCTGTACCTAAAGTCCTTCCTACAAAAGGAGGCTCTTACGGTCATGTGCTTCGACCAGCAGTCAGGCGTGCTGAGCACTCCAGCCTCCTGGGCGGGAAGCGGGCAGTGGGGGAGAAAAATATAAACTGTCACCATGTGGACTTCCTCCTTCAAATTCTGTTCATCTGAGCTTAGATCCTTTCAGACCCTTTTTCCAAACTCATAAAAAATGAAAACAGTCAGGGGGATGCTCAGCTGGTAAAGCGCCTTCCATAAAAGCCTGAGGTCCTGAGTTGGGCTCCCTGGAACCCAAGTTAAAAAAACGGAGCAAGGGGATTGGGGATTTAGCTCAGTGGTAGAGGGCTTGCCTAGCAAGCGCAAGGCCCTGGGTTCGGTCCCCAGCTCCGAAAAAAAGAAAAGGAAAAAAAAAAAAAAAAAAAAAAAAACGGAGCAAGGCGATACATGCTGTGATTCTCCTGCTGGGTTCTGGGTGGAGACACGGGCAGGTCCCCAGGGCTGGCTCTCCGGAGCTCATTGGTCAATCAACCTAAGCAAATAGATGAGTTTCATTGAGAGATTCTCTTTCACAATTATAGGTGGAAAGCAATCACGGGAAGATACTTCGTATTGCCCTCAAGTACACACATATGCCTTTGTACACACATACACAATACATACACACACACACACACACACACACACACACACAAATGGAGGGAAGGGCTTCAGTAAATAACCAAATGCCTCAGTGTTTCCAACAGGCCTGACTTGCCGCTTCAGGCCTCTGCAGCTTGTGTTGACACTGGGAATGCTCAGTGGTCTCGGTGCGTGGCTGTGTCCCGTTTACAGACTTTCCTTTGTCTCTTCTGTCTCCCAGGTACAGGAGGCTGCGAGTCGTGGCTTGAAGTTCGTTAGTGTGGTGCCTCAGTACCAGACCTCTGTGAGCTCGGCAGGCAGCACGCGCTTCCTGCCTGTCGCCAACAGTGACGAAGGTGCCAGGGATGGGAAGAACACCTTTGGGGACCGGCCATCTTTGGAAAGTGATACCCCAAAGGCTGCGGATGTGGACGATGCCACTGCGGGAGTGAACCAGAGACCAGAGCCCAACCCGGGATCCGCAGGGGAGGCGCCCGGGGCCCAGCAGCCTGGCATTCCCTCTCCCTCAGAAGAGAATGAGGCTGTCGAGTTTCCACTGCGGGGTTTGAGGCCAGCACTGGGTGGCTTGGAGGGTGACCCCTCCAATGGGCCTGAAGAGCTGCCTTCCAGGAGTAAGTGTCAATGCCAGTTCCGACCGGCTTAAAGAGAGGCTAACGGGCTTTTTAGTATTAACCGGGGCCTCTCGGGGAAGGGAAATGAAATTAGTATGTAGACACTGCAGTACATCAGACAAGAGAAAGTCTACCCAGTGGCTTGCTGGGCCACAGCTGTTCACCCACTGCAGCTGCGGACCGTGTGGGGTGAGCAGAGTCCAACGAAACGGATTTGCAGGGGACTCCAAAAGTGGGTCCTAGTCTCATTCAGTGCTCCCGGGTCTCCAGGAACTTCTCCAGCCTCACACCCACACAGAGAGTGTGAACCACTCTGCTCCAATGAGCTTGGACATTGTGCTTCTGAATGTCTGCCTGAACAAGGGAGTTGAGAAAGCCGGGGCGGGGGTGGAGGTGAGGGGTAGGGCGTACCATGCAAGAGTCCTGCTTCTGCCTGCTTGGATGGAAGCATCCTGATTGCAAGAAGCACGGACAGTTGACAGATGGGCACCATGGAGAAAGCGCTTTGTCACCACCACGGGTCTTCCCTGTCAGTGCTAGTGGCCATTTGCCTTGATGATGTCACATAGCAACCCAGCCATAACAGATAACTTCCCAGTTACCAGGCTCTGTGCTGTCTTCTAAAGGGGCCATCTCTCTATTCTCCATGCACTCTTAGCAGTCAGGTGAGCTCTCCTACGACTTCCGGCTGGCAGCTGGCACCCCCGGCATAGGGCTGACACCACCCACACCACCTCTCTACTTGGTCTTTCCAGTGTAATAGAATGGACAGACTTCCCAAAGCCTTCTGTAACTTTCGTAGTCTTCTTTTCTCTACTTTTGCCTGGAAGATGCATCCATCGCGTGAGGTCCTCCTTATGTTAGCAACGGGGCATCTCTGGCGTTTGAAAGGTGACCGTGAGTTGCTCGACAGCAGAAATACCCACAAAGCCACATTAGGGCATCTGCTTAGTCCTTTCTGTATCAAGTCCCCAGTGACCATTTCTGCTGTCTTAGCTAGTGCTTGAAATTAGCCTCTTGCAAGTGATACGGGTTCTTGGAGAATGGGGGTGTGAGTTGATCTTATTTATTTATTTATTTATTTATTTGCTATGTCAGTACTTCTTGGGAAAATTATGGGATGGTCATATCCGACATCTAATGGCAGGGTTTCCCTGACAGGGGGTGTTGGGTGCCTCAATTCTGAGATATAGTAGAGCTGTCGTTTATTCAAGACCTTGGTCTTTGGTTTAGAGCTACCGAAATGATTTATTTTTTTACTTCACTGAGGTAGACTTCTGTCTCACCCTGATGGTAGCTCAGGTTTTAAACCTGGTATGAGAGTCCTGGGAAGCTCCATCTTGGGGCTGGGGACTGAGCATGCTAAATTCTGGAAGGAGAGTGACTGTGGACCCATGTGGGAGATGAGGGCCGAGGTCAGGCATGAAACCCAGGAGGAAGGGATAGCAGCCATGGGAGACAAGCAGCACCATGGGTAAGAAACCAATGTCTGTGTCCCCCTTCTAACTAGGTGGTAGTCTTGTCCAGATACATGCTGCTAGCTTGCCCATGTGAGTAGAATATCACAAAGCCACATTAGGGCATCTGTTTAGTCCTTTCTGTATCAAGTCCCCAGTGACCATTTCTGCTGTCTTAGCTAGTGCTTGTAATTGGCCTCTTGCCAATTCGGGGCCCTGGCTGCACTATGCCACCCCTTACAGGATCCTGATTTTAAGAAGGAAAAAAAAATGAGACAATAAATCCCAAGACTTTGTTAGGAGTATGGATCCTGTGTCCTAGAATCCACCTTTTGCCTAGACCTCTAGAAGGTTCTCTTTTGATCTTTAACCCTGAGACGCCTTTCCTAGGACCCTTCCCAGATGTCCAGTACCGTTTTCTGCTCTGGGACTCCTTACTTCTCTCCATTGCCCAGGGTCTACTATGGCTGAAGATTGGACCCAAGCCTTCCCATGATGCCCAGAGCACTTTGGCCTGCAGCTTCCATTTCCTGAGGTCCTTGTCCTCTTCTGCAAAATTAAATCCTTTGAGCACTGGTGGGTTAATGTGTCATGGAGGCCTCAGTCCAACAGTTGGTGGGAAGAGGGTTTCCAGCTGGGGGGCTTGGTCCACAAAGCCCATTTTAGACTCCCCACGTAGGCAGCTCTCTGCACACACAGCCCCCACCCTGCCTAAGCATTCACAGCACTCTCCTTCCCTCTCCAGCTCTATAATCCATTGGTCGACACAGGGGAGGGCCTTGGTCCAGTTTTCTCCAGGTGTTATCTCAATTACCCTCACCACAACTATGACAGGAGATTCTACTCTGGCTCCCAGCTCACAGATAAGGAAAGTTCCCTCCCTGAAGGCTGGACATCCAAGGACCCTGTCTCCACAGGTCAAAGTCCTTCCATGACCCCAGCTTCTCTCCTGAGCCCTTCCCTAGGAGCTGTTTCCTCCTCTGGGGCGGCTGTTCACTGCCCTGCCCTGAAAACACTCACAAGGCCCCCAACCCCAGCTTCACCATACTCTGCTCAGCTCTCTGCCTGCCTTTCTCTCAGCCCAGCCCCAGCCCCAGCCCCAGCCCCAGCCCCAGCCCCTAAGGAACTTGAAATGTTTAAGCCTCTTTTCCAACAGGTCTGCAATCATAGCAAGACAATTTAAAAGATTCCAGAGGTTGCCTCCCTCCTTGCCCCTGCTCTTCCTCTGTTGATTTGTTTCCTGTGTAGGAAGCAGCTAGCAGTGGGTCCAGTCAGGGACAGTTCACAGTGGGCTTTCAGGAGCTACAGGGAAAATATCTAGGCTGAGCCCATCCCTGCACCTGGATGCAGTTATTACAGGGAGAGTAGGTGGGCTGACCCCACCTCTGCATGGGCTCCAGGTGTACAGGGAGACCAGGTGGGCTGATCCCACCCCTGCATGGGCTCCAGGTGTACAGGGAGACCAGGTGGGCTGACCCCACCCCTGCATGGGCTCCAGGTGTACAGGGAGACCAGGTGGGCTGACCCCACCCCTGCATGGGGTCCAGGTGTTATACCCTTCTCAATCTTCTTGGTCATTAATTGGATTTCTTGTCTGGGGACTTCCTGAGGACCTGATATGAGACCACTGTTTAATACACCCCAGTACCCCTTACAACACCTTTGATCAAGAAGCAAGAGCCACTTGGGTGTGCCAGCTAGAGCAGGTATGAGGTGCCACGCAGTCAGATTTGGGGCCTGAAGCTTTTGTGCTGTGTTTTTTCCTTCCCGGAGCTCATGGAGGCCCTTAGAGCTTGACACTCCACCTCCTCCACCTGAGTCAATTGCTGCCAGGCTTCTACCTCGTCCATGAACAAACGTCCCCTACTGTGGCCACCAGCTCCTACTTTGTATTCTGATAAATGAACCTCTTACTAGATTGGGGCATAAGCCCAGGGTTTGTGAGGATCAAAAGACTCCGGGCTCTGCCACTCACTGTCAGGGATTCTGAGAGATGCACCTGAATCCCTGTGGAAGTTAAAAGCATCAGGTTTGGTGGGAGGGCACCCCTGGTGCGATACCTGCTCCTGGGTCTGCAGGGTGCTAGCGAGCTGACTACCATTGGTCGTGCCTCTGTGTGCACCACTTCCTTTCCTTTGCTGCCCTGTCAGGTGGCCTCTGCTGGCTCAGAGGTGTGCCCTGTGCTAGCACCGTGGCTGCGAGAAACGAGCAGCCTTCTACAGGCTCAGGGATTTGGTGGACCCTCCCATCGTAGCACCAACAGCCCTGTGTTAATGGAGGTCGTTCATCTCAGTTCCCCCTGCCCACGACTTGAGAAGCTCGCAGTCCCCATCCAGCCTTCCTGACTCCAGTTGCGCTGATCGCCTCAAGTCTGGCCTATGATGCCCACAATTCAGATGCAACTCAGTTCTGTTTCCTCCGAACCACAACTCTCCTTGGACACTGAGATCCAACCATCCCTGTGGCTCACTCACAAGCTCCAGCTCTCTGGGTCCATAAGTGCAGACAAGCTGCAGGCTTCCTTCTGCACTGTGGCTCACCTCGGGCCCCGGTGTGGCGCTCAGAACAGCGTACCTTTTCTTGCCCACTTGCCTATAGCATGGCGTCCACCTAGCTGTGCTTGGCCAGTCCCCGGCCCGGGTTTCCCATGTTCTCCATCTATCCCTCTCATGTCAGTCATAAACATGTGAGGCACCCACCGTAGTACAGGGACCTTGGAGGGCATAAGAATTCCAAATGAGATGCGGCGAGGCCCTGTGTCACTGCGCAGGGCAAGAAGACAGTCTGGTGCTCTCTACCTGCTCTGCCAGCCTAGTCCTTCGGCCATTCTCACAAACAATGCCTTCCTCCGGGATTTTCCCACATCTGGAAAAAGCTTCCAGCTGGGGTCATGGTAGAGCAGCAAAGAAAATTTAAACAAACCTGGGGCTCTTCAGAATCCTGGTCACATACAAAATGTGTTAGAGTTTGGGGGACATGGGAGCATCGAAACACGTGGTTTGGGGGTAGTTTCTCTTGGCTGGTGTCTCTGTGAGTGGATCTGACTAAATGGTTGTGTCTGAGCTCAGGCCTCTCCCCATATCCCATTTCTGCTGATTCTTCTGTATGGCGTTCTCCTTTCCTTCCTGAAAAATGTACTTCTGTTTCTGGTTGCAGCCCTGCCTGCTGGGAAGGATGGAGCCCAGAAAGATAGTGCTGGCCCTTCCTACCTTACCCAGCAGTCCCTCCCTCCCTCCCCCACCACAGCCTCTCACTTCTCATTCTCTGTTGCATGATGCTTTCGGGAGATTGGTCTATTGCACCAGTGAGTGAAGATGGTCCTTCTGTGTGTTCAAGTGCTACCAGCTGTGGCCATGACAGAATTCCCACTTCCTTCTTCCGGCGCAGCAGCTCTGAGCAGCTACTCCTGTTGCATTTGTGCCTAACTGGAACCGACTATTGGGCCTGTGCTCTGGACCAAACCTGTGGACAGCTCTGGCTACGAGCACCTCAGGAGTGACTTTTGGTCCAAGCAGATGGGCACTTCTGTTGTCTTGTCCTTAGCGGATGCATCTGAAGTGGGCCTGGGTCCCTGATGAGGACGCAGCTGCCCTGTGGTAACTGCACACACCCCGGCTAGTACTTAGGTAACACCCAAATGGCACAATCCTGAAATTTGGGATCCTTCACCCCAGGGTTTAAGTGCATGTGTCGTCCCATGTCCAGAACACGTGTATGGTTGTGCTTCTCCCTCCTGCCAGCCACTGTGTATGGCCTTTAAGTTCTCTGCATAAAAGAGGGTGGGGATTTTCTTATCGCTCCAAAAAATGTTTTGGCAGCCAGTGCATCTTCCTAAGCACCTTGTGCAAGAAGGCTTTCCAGGCTGGGCCAGCTCTGATAGCTCGACTGAATGAATGGTGGGAAAACAGACTCTCCAGTGTACATTGAAATTCCAGGTATTTGCTCCTGGCAGTGGTTCCCGCTAACCGCGGCTGGCAGCACAGACAGCAGGTGCGAGTCAGCGGCGGGCGGCTAGGGCTTATTGATTTCTGGGCTCTAAATGAGAGAGTGGAGAGCTCCAAGTTTCACACCCAGGGCCCGCCTGGCTGATTGCGCTGACCTGCTTCTCCAGGCAGGAACCCCCATTTACAGGAACATATTTATTTTTACATATCAATGTGCTTGATGTACTTGATTGAGTATTATGGGTTTGGCCCCAGGAAACTCTCCTGCAGTTTATAAATAGCAAGTTCGGGGATGTAAAAAGGTTCCTGGAATTAGAGAAGTGGTTGGTGTTTTTTTTTTTTTTTCTTTCTTTCTATGAATCTCCCTCCCCACCCCTTTCATGACTAACTTTTACATTTACTTCACAAACACTCATTTCTTACTTGTTTCTAGAAATATACTCCTTCCAGATGCTTAACGCTGCAAACTGATTCCAAGTCACGTTACAGTTCAGATTCTAAACCCAGCTCCAGCTAGGGATGTAGCGTATTTACCTCACGTGCAGGAATTCGGTTCCATCTCCAGAACCGTGTAAGCTGAGTGTGGTGACGCAGCCCCGTATGTCAGGTGCCTCGGGCAGGAGAATCAGGTGCAGAGGCAGGAGGATCCTGAATGCGGGTCCATCCTTGACTATGTAACAAGTTCGAGTCCAGCCTGGAGTGCCTGAGACCCTGTCTCAAAACAAAAGGCCGGCAGTCTCCATCCAGAACACAAGCTCTGAGGCCCTACTCCCCGAAAGTTACTGCTGAAAATGGAGTTTATTATCTGGCAAGAGTGTGGCCTCAGGGATTCGCAGATGATACCATTCGCAGCCTCCAGGGAGATTCCACTGAACCCAATTTTAGCAAATTGGTTCTGTGAGCTAACACCTCTCTCTCTCTCTCTCTCTCTCTCTCTCTCTCTCTCTCTCTCTCTCTCTCTCTCTCCATCCTTTTTATGACTCCCAACAGAAATGGAGATCTTCGCCTTTTTCAACAGACCAAGGAGCCAGCAGAAATGTCTGCAATACTACCCCGTCACCATCCCCCTCCAGGTCTCCAAGAACGGCCAGACAGTGAGCAGTCTGGACGCCAGCTGGCTGGAGCACATGAGTGACCACTTCCGGAAAGGCGGTGTGCTGGTGAACGCCGTCTTCCAGCTTGGCATGGCCAACGGTACGGAATGCTTTACCTCTTTTCTTGTTCCGGTGATCTTGGCTCTTCTTCCCAGCGTCCTCCATCAGAAAGCCGCATAGAGTCAGTAGACACAGGGTTTGATTTCTAACTAGCATATATCGGGCAGGTCTCCTGAAGGCTAGCCCCTCTGCCATGACCTGGTATGAATGAAGATGGTGAGTTTGGAGGCTTTTAAGAAGGCGGCTGCCTGGGACTGTTAATTCCGGAACCCTTTGGATGCCGCTCCAGAAGTGCAGATTGTTTGTTTTGCGTGCACCATTGCAGTCTGCAGCAGCAGCAGCACCCTGGCACTGGAAAGAATGGCAGCCCCCGCCTCTGGGAGCTGCTGCTGGGACATAAGTTCCGCACTCTGCCTTAGAAGTGGGCTCATCTCTAGGCCCTTGCTTTGAGAAATAGCACCACTAACATCAGCTTTGAGTCAGAAGGAAAGTCCGTCCGCAGTGGGGAGCGTTTTTGGAGTCAAGAAACAAATGGTTTGGGGTAACATGTCGGTGAGTTGAGTCACCTTCGAAGATAAGCGGTTTGGGGTGCGGGGCCGGCGTACCGGCTCGGGCAGGGGTGTGAGTCGGATGCCTGAGGTGTGTGGGCGTCACATAAACCTGGGGACATGGATGACAAGCCTGGCGAGACACTGATGACAGGGTTGATGACATGTAGCGTCTCAGGAGCAGGGCTGGGAGTGAGGTTTCGATGCTGCACTATGTGGGAAGGGCCACGGAAGTCTTCTCAGAGTAGAGATCCTGTTGCTCCAATGTGTAGGCTCTGGGTGATTCTCAGCCTGGGATGATGACAACGCAGACATCGGTTTGGGCTTGGAAGGTCCTTGCTTTTTCCTATTTGACCATTAGTGTTCCGGTCAATGGATCATTGTAGCAGTAGCGGGCATGGTGAGCGGGTGAGTCTGAGTTACCAAGAAAAGCGTCTAGGACAGTGCTGTCCGGTAGAACTTTCAGTGATGGTAGAATGTTCTAGATCGTGCTATCCCAAAGCCGCCAGCCACAGCCCCTTTGGGTGGTTCCGGTGTCCTCAGAAGCAGGGCTTGTCATGAACTGTTGGGAGGTGCACCATAAAGCCCCAGGGGCAGGAGGGGCTTGAAGTGGGTGTTTCCTGTCCACTTCATCAGTTGGGAGCCCATCAGCTCCTGCTTCTTTAGGAACACTGGCAGTAGCTCTTCCTTTTCTGTTTTCTAGGGAGGCAGACAAAGCTTCCTCCTCAGCAAACCTGTGACTGACTGTGTAACACCTTAAAGATGAACAGCTCTTAGTAGCTTCTCAGGAGGCTACTGGGTAATTGTCTCTCTCGTCTTAGCAAAATTGGAGCATCAAAAGAGATGTCTTTGGCTCCATTATCTGAGCCAAGAGAGAATACCATGTAAGCTCCCAAAGCCATTGATCCTGTCTTGACGATAGTGTGGAAGATCCAGGCGGAGTCAACCCCTGCACTCGTCTCACCTCCCCCTCCAGCCCTGCACACAAAGCACAGAGATCTGCTGGGGCTTTACAGCGGCCCCACAAGTGTAAAGTGTCGTTATAGCCTCCCCTGGCTTTAGGTACAGCAAACTACCGTTCCATCTATGAGGACGAATCGTGACATGTCCCCTGCGACCGCAGCCCCTGTAGCGGTGACTCTCACACCTTTGCAGAGGAGGCTCTGCCTGCACAGGCCTGGGGCAGACCCCACTGGAGCAGACCTCAGAACGTGGTGTTTTCACTGTGTCTTTCTGCTGCGAGGAGAGGGAGTCACGGCAACCTTAGTGGCAAGGGTGGTTCTGCTCCGAGCAAGCTGAGGCTTTCCGGTGGCCAGGGAAGAAAGCAGGCACCTGACCTTTTCCCGGAGTTGAAGAGACAAGCGGAGCCTCGTTGCCAATAACCTGGCAGGGAGAGTCAGTCTGTCGTGGCCTTTAAATGGGCATTCATTCCTCTTCAGAAGTATTTTCCACAGAGCTATGATATTACTGAAAACTTTGTCCTTCAGGTAAGGTAAGGCCTCAGTCTGAGGTACACAGTCAGACTCCAGCTTCCATTTTTACCTTCCGAGAATGTAGAAGGGTCTGTTCCGTGTCAAAATTCACATTCCTGTCCTGTTGGTGGTTCTTTGTTTCTTTTTTAATTAATGCCCAAATGGGCATGTTACCTACTAGGAGTCTTGATTGGGTCCATTGTCTGGGCCAGTTAAAAAAAAAGAAAAGGAATCTAAAGGCATAACAGATAGATGCAGGGAAAATCTCGGACGGGATTAACTTTTAGTGGCTTTTTATTAGACATGAAGAAATGCATACCGGGAGTAAGGCACCCAGGATGACCCTCCTCGCAGAGGAAAGGGGACACCTGGGGTGCCAAAATCTTGTCTTTCCTTAAGGGCTGGGAGGTTTGATGGTCTTTGAGATGTTCTCATCCTCTAAGTTGAGATTGATGAGCTTGAACAAAGACAGGAAAGCTGATAGGCCAACAGCATTGAGGTAGGCATGGCCTTATGGGCCCTGAACTTGTCAAACTGGTCAGGGGGCAGGTAAGTGGTGGCTAGGCCTTGTCTCGGGTCGTGAGTTCAGGGAAGAGGAACATTTGCTGTCTTTATTATCTGTTTGGGCCCATCCCTACTGTCCATCAGGGATCTAACTCCAAGTCCCTTAGGCTCACAGCACAGGAAACACAAGTACAATGGCCCCTTTCTGTTACCAGCTGCTGCCTTTCCCTTCAGTGGAAACACAGCACTTCCTGCAAGCCCCAAGCAGCCGTGTGAGCTAGGGACTCCATGTCTTTGTGGGATAGCTGTGGAAACAGGTTCTCCCAGCTAGGAGGTGTCAAGAAAGTGGGAAGAAGAAAAAAAGGAAGAGGAGAGAGGTGGCAAGGGATAGAGTGTGTGTGTGTTGTGTGTGTTTGTGTGTATGTGAGTGAGTGTGTGGTGTGTTGTGTGTGTTTGTGTGTGGGTTTGTGTGTGTATGTGTGTATGTGTGTGTATGTGTATGTGTGTGTATGTGTGTGTATGTGTGTGTGTGGTGACTCTGTGTGAGTGGTGTGTGTGTGTGTTGTGAGTGTGTGTGAGTGTGTGTGTGTATGTGTGCGTGTGTGTGTGTATGTGTGTGTGTGGTGACTCTGTGTGAGTGGTGTGTGTGTGTTGTGAGTGTGTGTGAGTGTGTGTGTGTATGTGTGCGTGTGTGTGTGTGTGTGTATGTGTGTGTGTGGTGACTCTGTGTGAGTGGTGTGTGTGTGTTGTGAGTGTGTGTGAGTGTGTGTGTATGTGTGTGCGTGTGTGTGTATGTGTGTATGTGTGTGTGTGGTGACTCTGTGTGAGTGGTGTGTGTGGTGTGTGTGTGGTGCGTGTGTATGTGTGTGTGTTGTGAGTGTGTGTGAGTGAGTGTGTATGTGTGTGTATGTGTGTGTGTGGTGACTCTGTGAGTGGTGAGTGTGTGTGAGTGAGTGTGTGTGTGTATGTGTGTGCATGTGTGCGTGTGCGTGTGTGTGTGTGTAAGCCTGTAGAGGACAGAGGCATCAGATCCCCTGGAGCTGGAGTTGGAGGCGGTTGTGAACCACCTGACGTGCATGATGGGTGAAAAGTGTGAACTGATTTAATTGTTCAGCCATCTCTCTACCCCTCATTTAACTTCTGTGGCCTTCCCCCTACATACACTGAACAGGAGTGATGATTTACTCCTTGTGGGAGGATTGAGTGGGAAACCGTGATCCACGTCTAACAGGGTGCCTCACACGCAGTGTTTCTTCCTGTGATGATTAATCTCAGATTAATCTCAATTGTCAGGTTGATGATATCTGGAAGCGCCGGGAGAAATGTCTCTGGGCATGCTTGTGGGGGATCGCTGTGATTACGTTAATTGAGGTGGGAATACCTGTCCATTGGGAATGGCACCATTCACTGGGTTGAGATCCTTCCTAGGCTCTAGAACAGAGAGAAAAGGAGCAGAACAGCTTCCATTGCTCTTTGCTGGTTGACTGAGGATATTCTATGAGCATCTGCCTCAAGCCCTACAGGGATGACTTCCCCTACAGGGGTGACTTCCCCTACAGGGGTGACTTCCCCTACAGGGGTGACTTTCCCCTACAGGGATGACTGACTTCCCCCTACAGGGATGACTGACTTCCTCTACAGGGATGACTTTCTCCTACAGGGATGACTTCCCCTTACAGGGATGACTTCCTCCTACAGGGATGACTGACTTCCTCCTACAGGGATGACTGACTTCCTCTACAGGGATGACTTTCTCCTACAGGGATGACTTCCCCCTACAGGGATGACTGACTTCCTCCTACAGGGATGACTTACTTCCTCCTACAGGGATGACTGACTTCCTCTACAGGGATGACTTCCTCCTACAGGGATGACTGACTTCCTCTACAGGGATGACTTCCTCCTACAGGGATGCCTTCCCCTACAGGGATGACTGACTTCCTCTACAGGGATGACTTCCCCTACAGGGATGACTGACTTCCTCCTACAGGGATGACTGACTTCCTCTACAGGGATGACTGACTTCCCCCTACAGGGATGACTGACTTCCTCTACAGGGATGACTTCCTCCTACAGGGATGACTTCCCCCTACAGGGATGACTGACTTCTCCCTACAGGGATGACTGACTTCCTCTACAGGGATGACTTCCTCCTACAGGGATGACTGACTTCCCCCTACAGGGATAACTTCCCCCTACAGGGATGACTTCCCCTACAGGGATGACTTCCTCCTACAGGGATGACTTCCCCCTACAGGGATGACTTCCCCCTAATGTTAGACTGTAACCTTGACCCTTAAGGCAAACACACCCTTAAGTTGCTTAGTTGGGGTGTTTCATCACAATCCTTACCTGGTCTGTTAGGCATTGAACTTGAAGGCTAGTCCCTGAGGACAGAAGGGACTTCACTGGGCCTCTAAACAAGAATGCAGGAAGGTAGCAGGCCCAGATCCCAGGGAGGGCTGGAGTGGAGGTGGGGGAGGTAAAAGCAGGCAGCAGTTCAACAGTGCCTATGCTTGCAGGAGGTCACATGACAGCATAACCACCCTAAAGGAGATCACATGACAGCATAGCCACCCTACAGGAGATCACATGACAGCATAGCCACCCTACAGGAGATCGCATGACAGCATAGCCACCCTACAGGAGATCGCATGACAGCATAGCCACCCTGCAGGAGGTCACATGACAGCATAGCTACCCTACAGGAGATCACATGACAGCATAGCCACCCTGCAGGAGGTCACATGACAGCATAGCCACCCTATAGGAGATCACATGACAGCATAGCTACCCTACAGGAGATCACATGACAGCATAGCCACACTACAGGAGATCGCATGACTCATAGCCACCCTGCAGGAGGTCACATGACAGCATAGCCACCCTACAGGAGGTCACATGACAGCATAGCTACCCTACAGGAGATCACATGACAGCATAGCTACCCTACAGGAGATCACATGACAGCATAGCCACCCTACAGTAGATCACATGACAGCATAGCCACCCTGCAGGAGGTCACATGACAGCATAGCCACCCTACAGGAGGTCACATGACAGCATAACCACCCTACAGGCATGGTTACTGAGTTAGAGAGCTGGCTGGGGCCATGCCTGGAATCAACAGAAATCAACATGAAGTAGAATTCAAACTGTCCTTTGAATGTGGACAGTTGAGCCCTAACCTAGATTGTCCAAAGAGCAATCAAATAGCTGTAGTTTATAAACCTACAAAGAGTAGACTAACTGAATTGTCCACCTGTCCGATTGTGCACATCCCAGATACCGTACAGCCCAGGACCGCAGTCCGATCTTGGATGTGCACTTGGTGGTCTATATGTCTACAGAACAGAACTGGACCCAGGATTTACCTCTAGAGATGGCAGTTCTTTTTTCCATGTCCTTCTTGCATATCCCAAGCTCGGAATGTCACAGTGGCCTTTTGCCAAAAGGTCAGGATCAAGTATGTATGCAGTACCCCAGCAGTAGCCTTTGTGCACCGTAGGAGAGCATCTTAGTAAGACACAGTGACGAGAGAGTGCACTCCATAGCATGGAGGATGCTAACCTTTTCACATCAGGAAGCTTCACTCTGAAAGTGGTCCTGTTTACACCCGGGTTGACACACATGGCAGGGAGGCTGCACGGTGAAGGCGAAAAGATGGAGGAGACAAGTCCATCAAAACAGTGGCTCCTTAAGAGCCCACCTCCAGACTTCACTGACGTCTTCTGCCGTTACAGATGGCCAGGTTTTGACAGCTATCCTGAACTTGCTTTGTTGTAGACTAGTAGGTGATGCAGCCTTGTACACTCAGGAGAGCAAGGCAGAGCAGCAGGCCTGAGGGGCAGGGATGAGGCAGGCAGTGTCTGGGTGGTAAATGTGGGGGATAGGATACACGGCAGGGGAGGGGGACATCTGGAGGAGCCAGTTCATCCCCTCCACCTTGGGGTATCAACTCTGCTGCACTGTTGACAGTCTAAAGACTGTCTGTGACTTATGTTGAATTGGGCATTTTAGTACTTACAGCTCAGTGTGTGCACTTAAAGGGTGGCCAGGGTGGGGGTGGGGAGTGGGGGGATGGGGGTTCACTGAGAAGACATAGCCAGAGGCTTTGGAAAGCAGATGGTTGTCATCCTTCAGGATTTGGTTCAGGGACTTCCCAAATGCCCAGATCGGAGGATGCCCACGTGTACTGACTACGGATAGCCCCCTGTGCACTTTAAATCCCTGCAGGATGACGTTTAATATTTAATATTGTGTAGATGCAGAGCAAGTGGTGTGCTATACCACATCACTTAGGGAATAACGGCGAAAGGGGAGGGGTTCCTATTCAACACAGATTACATGTCTACTGTTAGTTGACACCACAGAAATGGACCCCGCAGAGGAAAAGAGCCACTTCTGACATTTTACCGAGGTCTAGAGAAACTGTGTACTGTGCTCTCCTATCTTTGAGGGCTTAAAGTTGAGCTGGACCTTGGGCCATGCTTATCCTGGGGCCGGAGGGTAGCTATGAGGCTGTTCAGCTGCAGAATGCTTCTCCCTGGTTATCTGTGTTAAACGGCCTTTAGACGCCAGCAAGCTAACACTCAGGGACAACTCTGAAAGCGTGGCCCTCGCCGAGGAGGTTTCCTGGTATACTCCAGGCTGCAGAATAAGTAGGAAGTGGCTCACTCGTGTGAGACTTCGTGAAAACGGAGTGCGGACACCGTTGCGACAGCATCGCGACTCCCATGCGAATAGACCACACCAGGCCGCTCTCAGTTCCACTCGAGAGAGGTTTACTGTGGGAGATGGAGATGAATGGGGAAAAGAGAGAGAAGAAGGGGCAAAGGTCAGAAAGGGTCTGCCTTTTATTTAAGCTGTGACTTCACCACTCACAGGTAAAGTTGGGAGGTAGACCAGATGGATGCTGGGAATGTATGGCGATTGCCACAGCAACAGATGCGTAGGCCTATGGGTGACGTCACCGTCATCACTGG
>NC_141542.1:26075000-26145000 GCF_021556685.1 Rattus norvegicus
TGCAGAGTTTCTCAAGCACAAATATTTGGACCCCACCCTAGAAGTTTCCTTTCATCTGGAAACACTATAACAAAAGGCCACAGATAGGATTTTTACCTTGCAGGAGACTGGAAGGTTCAGACAGCTACTCACTCGAGTCTGCTTATTGGCGAGAGCCAGTGAGCTCTCTGATGTCTCTTAGGACATTAATCTTAATGGATTAGGGGCCCATTCTTGTGGCTGTATTTAACCGTGATTGCTTTCTAGAGGCCCCAACTCTGCACCGAAGGGTAAATTTAGGCAGGGCACAATATATTCAGTCTTTAACAGCATCTCTGAGGCCCAAGAATTTACACACAATACCACCCCGTTAGATGAATTGCCTCTGCTGGTTGAAAGATGAAACTCTGAGGTTGTTACCAGCACAGTAAGCATCCCACCGGGGACAGATTGCAGAAGGCTTGGCTTTCTGAAGAGGCTCCATCAGACACCCACTCTGGCCCACAGTCAGCCCCTCTCTGGGACATGTGGGTGAGCCTGAACCCATTCATGCTACCCTGAGGCCAGCTAAGACTTCCCTTCCCTTATTTGGCCTACAGAAAGTTTGTTTTTCTCTTTAAGCCTGGGCAGGTACCTGAAAGGTGATGCGTTTGGATTTCAAGGGAACACAGAGGCAGATCATCCTTTTGGATAAGAAATGTATTAGAGTAGTTAGGAGCACTGTCGACATAGGTGCCATGGGTGGGTAACATGGCAGGGCTCTGAGGAGAATGCAGGCCCACGTGAGAGAACGAGGTGCCTTCTTACAGGTTTGAGAAGAGGAGGGTCGCATGCTGTACGGTCACTCACAGTATGTATTTGCAGTCAGGCTGCCTCTTGGCAGGAGAAGGAGGGAAGTGTTGTGTTACCAGGCAGAGGGGAAGACATCTTACTGGTGAGTGACTTTAGAGAGTGGGGTGGAAGGACACATTTACTTAAGGTACCCATTACACTGGTGGTGGCAGAGGGCGTGCCAGTCAGGGGTTACAGTCACACACAGGCTGTCTTCTGAAACTCTCCCTTCTCTTCATTGCCGCTCTGAGAGAAGCTGCTGCAGGTGGCTGTGCCTGATCAGCCCTCAGCTCCAAACATGACAGCTCCCCTTTGCGTCTGTTTGACCCCTTTTTTATGACCAGCACCGTCCTCCCAGGCTAGCCCCTAACCCCTGGGCTCCAGATATTATCGAAGTTCGGGTTGCAATCCATGCCCCAAGCCAGGTTTGGCCATCCGTGCTCAATCAGCCAATTCCAAGAGTCAGATTAATAGTGTAATCCAGAAAAAAACAAAAACAGGAAGGTTATTCAATGTGGCCATACTGGAAAGAGTATCAAAAAGGCGAGGTCTGTGTTGGTTAGATTGCTGTCAACTTGGCGGCTGAGGAAAGGGAGCCTCAACTGAGAAAATGCCTGTCAGGATGGACTGAGGGCAAGCCTGTGGGTCACTTTCTTGATTGATGATAGTAGATGGAAGGGCCCAGCCAACTGTGGGTGGTGTCATGGTTGGGCGGTTGGCCCTGAGAAATGTAAGAAACTAGCTAAGGAAGCCATGGGAGCAAGCTGGAAAGAGCACTCCTCCCTCCGTGGCCTCTTTTTCGTATTGTGCCTTCTGGTTCCTGCCCCGAGTTCCTGCCTTGACTATGAAGTCAAATAAACCCCACTCACCTTGCCTATCACGGCCTGGTTTCAGTCTTGTCCTATAAAGTGGTAAGCGAGATTTTGGTGAAATCTCTTTCTGGGAGAAAAGTTCCGTTCTGGGCGGGGCCTTTTCCTTCACAGCATGAAATTCCTGGGGAATTCCTATTTCCTTGGGGTCCATTGTTTCTGATTGAGAAACACAAGTGTTTCTTCAGAATATCCTCATTTCTACCAGGCCTGCTACATAACTGAGATGTTATTGTCCGCTTTTTCTCCATTCTCACTGGTGAGATCTGACCTGCCCCTTTATTCCCAGCCCTGCCCTCAGCCTTGCTCCAATTCTATCTCTATGTTTTGGTTCCCTTTTATACACACACACACACACACACACACACACACACACACTTTCACCAGGGAACCTGGCTGGGCTCTCCGCCCCGAGACAATGCAACCTGTTAAGAGCAGGAAGTTGACCAGGAACCTGTGTAGGCGTAGCCCTCCAGTTCCAGCCCAACTGCTCAACAGAGAGAGGAAAACCACGCCCTTTCTCCTTCTGCTTTTCAGTTTGATAAGTGGATGTTGGCAATGATATCTCAGAGCTGAGACATTAAAGAAACTCTAGTCTGGTATGGTGACTCGGACCTACAATACCGGCTCTCAGGAGTGAGACTTGAGGGTTGCTCTGAGTCCCATGCCCGTCTCGGTTACACAGTAAAGACTCTAATCCCCACCCAAAGAAGAAAGTACAGTGAGAGCCGGTGGCTGCCAGCCCTGGCGCACAGAGCTGCTGCTACTGAACAGTAGCCCACCAACTGTCTGCTGTCACTCATGACACGAGGCTCCGCCTACTGCCCTGGTCGCAGTCTAGAAGGAATTTTGTCTCAGGAGTTAGTGAGGAGAACTACATGAATTACCATGGGTGACGGTGCCAGGTTATATACCAAAACCAGATCTCAAAGAAAGCCAAATAGTTGTATCACCTTTAGTCGTAAAGTCATGGCCCTGAAGTACCTGGGAGGAAGATGAGGGGCCCCCTCTAGGACAGTTGTAGGGGTTTTTCAACCGAGAGTCTGAGTAGCAAGGGTAATTGGCCAAAAAAAAAAAAACAATTGCAGAGCAAGACAGAGGGAAAGAGAGAGACGGGTAGAGAGACGGGTAAGAGCCTCTTTGAGTCTACATGTCTGGATGTGGTGGCTCAGAAGAATCCAGATGCCACTGTTAACACCACAGTTCTCATCTTAAAGGGAATAAGAGAGAGTTTATTATGGAGCTGTTTTGAGAAACCATGGCTTGAGTTTACAGATTTAAATTATCCCAAGTTCCATATTCCAACGTGAAAGCAGTTTTGTGAAGTTTTATAGTTTTACAGGACAAAAAAAGTCATTGAGACAGGTTTAAAATGCATTGGTAGGTACACCAGAGAGGTCACAGCAAAGATAGAGGAAGCCCATGTATAAGCCTAAGATGCTATCAGCTATTAGTGATAGCATTGGCAGCTTTAGGGTTGGTGGAAAGGAGGGCCCTGGTAAACTAATAGAATTTAAAAGGTTTTATCTATTAATCTCAGGATGTTCGTTCTAATACAAGTGGGCAAGGAAGCTAGCCAAAGATAAGGGGATTAGCCTCTAGACCTATAACATTCCAGGCTCTCCACAATACTACAGTTCTAATCAGTCAGCCAGTCTCTGCAGACATGGGCTCGTCCCAGGGGTTCTCGTTCACATCAGTAAGTGCTAACATTGTCTCTTTCCCCGGTGTGTGTGGGCTTGTCCCAGGGGTTCTCGTTCACATCAGTAAGTGTTAACATGGTCTCTTTCCCCAGCGTGTATTGTAGTTCATTAGTGCTTCTCATGATGTCTGGTGCTAGATATGAACCTAAGATGATAGAAAAAGCATGTATGACCAAGGTCTCAGTGTAATCCTGGCTACTCAGGAGGCTCAAGCTTACCTGGTTTACAAAGTTTAAGGCTTGTCCAGGCCTTTAATTAAATCCTGTCTCAAAAGGAAAAGGGCTTGTGAATGCTGTTCAAGGGTAGAGCACTTGCCTGCTGTATGCATAAGGCTCTGGGATCCAGCCTCAGCACCCTGGAAGAGCCCACATCACCAGCACACCAGAGTATGCAGTACTGGCTTCTTCGAACTAGAGAGAGATCTGGTGGCAACGACCTGGATTTTCATGACTTCCTTCCAGATCTCAAGTTTGTATTGTAAATTGTTTAGCCTTCAAAAGGGTTCAACTTAGTTTCCTGAAAATTTACTTTAGCCTTCAAAAGGCTTGCCTGAATTCTCTGTTAAAACAAAACAAACAAGAACCCCACCTTTTTGGGCAGCTTATCGGTTCACTTGTTTTGTGGTTTAGAAGATGAAACCAGGGCCTAAGAAAACACACAGCTAGCTATTGAGTTTCATTCCCAGCCCTTAGTTTTCAAGACCAGGTTTCCCTTTGTAGTGTGTGCTGTCCTTGAGCTTTAGGTGTTTGGGCTGAGATGGAGTTACAGGCCTGCCCCCTCACACCCTGCCTCCGTTGAGACATTTCAAGTCCAAGTTACACTTACATTTGGAAGGTTCACCTCCAGCGTTGGTATCTTGGAAGGTTTCGTGTATAAGGTGGCACCACGTGATCCTAGTGTTGCAAAGGCTGTGGTATCCATTGACACGTCCCAGAGACTTGTTGCCTGTCTCCAAGGAGGATCACACTGTGTGTCTGTGCATCGGTTTCAGACATGCTTTCTGTTCCATCGGGTAGATCTTGAGGCAGTCCTGGGAGATCACATGAGATGCTGTTCCTGTGAGTGACTTCTTCCATCTAGAAACCCTGACTTAAATGTCACAGCTCTGCTCACTTGTTCTCTGTGACCTCCTTAGGAGTTCTGGGTGTCAGTCTTCATTTGTAAAGGCACCCAACCAGCTCTTTAAATATTCATGTGAGGGTTTACCACATGAATTTACTAGAGTATAGCTTCCATTTCAGTGGCATCTAGAATTCACAACTTTCTGCTTTGACAAAAGCACCAGTATTTGTTCTTTTCAAACTCTCTGGCATATTTTTTATTGCCATGATTTTTCTCCAAGAAAACTGTTTTGGTTGGTGTAAAATCATAGTTTTGGTGCCACAGGCAGGAGATCTCTGCCTTTTCCCTGTGGTTCGAATGATGGTCTATGAATTGTCATTCCTATGAAAGGACCAGGAAGTAAGATACCAGTCTCTCTCCAGTGGTAACTCCACCCCTCCCCACTCCAGAGCAAGTCACAGTTTACAGGAGGCCTGGACAGAGCTCTTGGAATCTCAGGTCTGTGTTGGTTTCCTTCTCTGGATAAAAACACTGGCTTTTATCCAATCCTGTGTCTACTTCACAAGTGTCATGACACTTCACTGTGATCATGACACTTGAATGTCTTGGATCATACAGCTGAACACCTTTTCTGGATGGTAGGGCTCATCTCTAAAGTTAAGAATGCCTTGGAAGGCAAATCACCAACGTCTTGTAAATTTTGAAGTACCCACCTCCAATTTAGCAATTCCATACCTCCCATGTCCAAGTTCTTCAAAGAGGAAGGCCAGGCTAGGGAATGAGTGTCCAAATGATAGTGCCTGCTTTTTACTGGGGTGAGGATGGCATTTTGTAGTGGGGTCTGTAGTCTAGAAGCCAAAGGAAGAGGAAAGCTTCCCTTTGGGTTCATAATTGTCAGTTGCCAAGGATACAGTGAATGAATTAAGAAGAATAGTGATCATGACCAATAGACATCTCTCCTGGCCAGGCATTCATTCCTAGGGGTCAAAAGGGTAGGGAAGGCAGGCATGTAGCCAAGCAGGGTGCAATATTTATGTAGACCAAAGTGCTGTAGGTTAGGGATTGTCCAGCCGAAATAGAGGAAACTTACAGAACCTTTTCTCACATTGTCTCCCTTAGAGAAACAGGTACATGTGTTCCTAAGTTAGTACAGAAAATGATGTGATCTCAGCAGAGTTAGCAACAGGGATAAAGGAGAGACAAGAATCAGCAGCTGTCCCTGTCCCTACTGTGTTCTTGCTGCTACAACCTTGTATTGCTCTACACATACTGACAAAGAAGGGTCACAGGAAGTGTTAAAAGGAACAGAGTCACACAGGCTGTTCTGTTGGCAATATTCTGTGTTGGTGTAGTTTGACTATGCTACCTAGTTGCGGTCCAAATAGCTAGATGCTGCTGTGAAGATATTTTCAGATATAGTTAACATGCATACCAGGGAGCTGTTAAGTACATAGCCCTTCAGAATATGACTCATCCCCACCTGAGACTGATCCTCACTTGAAGGGAAACTCTGTCTCCACCAGATGCAGTATCTGGTCATGGAGTTTGCAACCCCCTGGAAATCATGCATTTGCCAACTTTCATAATCATGGGAGCAGGCTCTCCAGAAATACAGCTCAGTACATGCAGATACCAGTGTGGCTATGGACATCCCACTTGTCGGTAGACATTTCTCAGAACTCTGACTAACAGTTCCACGTAATATGATTCTGCCAGTGAGGAAAACCCTTGCCAGTCTCCCGGGCTTAAGTAGTTTACCTCATAGTGCCAGGGCGTAAACTTAGGGCTTCATGTGTAATAGGCACTTGCCCTGCCAACATCCAACTGTCCTGGGAAACTGGCACACCAGACATGGATGTGTCGCCACGGCTGCTGTAGAGTGAAACTGTCAGTGTTATTTACCTAAGAAGAGTCTAGAAAACCTGATAGCTGAGGCAAGAGAAGGGGACTGGGGATTAGGGATTCATCAAGAGTCTGATCTCAAAATAGGTGTTTCCAACATCGAGTGGCTTGGGGTGAAGGTTGCAATGGGAAAGAGGCCAACAGAGCCTGGGACCAAAGTTCCATGATGAGAACAAGACCAGGGTCCTATGTGTCCATCAGGATGTTTCCTGATGCTGACAGGAGGGCCAAATAGACGTGGAATAGAATTTCACTTTGTCACCCGGAGCAACAAGCTTAGAGTGTGGTAAGGACAGGTGGCAAAGCCGGTCATTTCAACAGTTAGATATCACTGGAGGTTGGGAAACTTTCTGTTCCTTGTCCTTGTCCTGTCTGCCCTGTTTCCCTTTATGACCCTAGTCACAAGGTAGCTATACAGATCCCAGGCATCCCATATAAACATGATAACTATGGCACACAGGAACAATTCCTTCTCCTTGTCTCCATGCTTACAACAAGTCAAGCCTTTTCAGAAGCACCTGCTGAGTTTCACTCAGGGAGTTTTGGCCAGGGCTGAGTTACAGACTAACATCACTTCCAGGAATCCAAGTTCTTTGAGACCTAAGAGGATATTAACTAGGACAGGAGTGTTTGCCACTGGAGAGTGGTTCTCCCGTGACGGCTTCAAGGCAGGCATTGAAGAAGAAAGGGACTACTAAGGGTAGGCAGCTGAAGGGAGAGTGTGACTTTTAATCTGTCTGAACATTTCTTTTATAAACTCCCATCTTGTTATATCTGATACCCATGTTTTACTTCAAGTATGAGCCATGAAATCTCCTGAAAAATTCATTCAACAAATAAATACCGAGTTCCTACTGTGTGTCAGCAGCCGTGAAGATGTGATAGATGGTAGAAATTCTGGCGGCAAGGATTGATTCTCTAACGGAAGAGAAGGAACGCGGGCATTAAAAATGGATTCCTACCTCCTGCCTTTCATATTCATCGATAATTCCTCATCCTTGTCAGGCTTCCCGTGGAGCGAGAGAAACCAAAATCCCCAGAACATTTAATGCTGATGCAAGGAAGAGGCAGGCATGCCGTTCTGTGGAGAGAGGGGGAGGGGATTTAGAGTCTCACTGCAGAGCAAGAGAGGGCGGCAGAAGTGGCCGTGGGTTCAAATCCTGCAACACATGCAGTGACAGGGTGTGTGTGTGTGTGTGTGTGTGTGTGTGTGTGTGTGTGTGTGTGTGTGTGCGCGCGCGCGCACGCACGTACGCACGCTTAATGCACTAGTGTGTGAGAGTGTGGGCGTGTGCATACTGTAGCATCCGTGTGGATTGGCTATGTGACCCGCACACTTCACCTTGCCTGGGATAGCAGCTCTCTTGTTTCCTGCAGTGCACACCCTCACACTGGCCTTTCTCTGCTTGCCGTCTCCCTGCAGGGGCAGGGGGATTTTACAGGCACTTGCACTATGCATCTGGCTCTTGTGTGCATTCTGGGGATTCAAACTCAGACCTTCATGCTTGCCCAGCAAATCGCTTAATCTGCTTAACCATTTCTCCAGCCTCATTTTTAAAAACTATTACTTGAGGTTGGAGAAACGTCTCAGTGGTTAAGGAGCACTGCCCATGGACAGGACCTGAGTTCAGTTCTCAGCACCGTGTCAGGCGGTTTATGACTGCCTGTAACAACGTGGCACCAGGACATCCAGCGTTTTCCTCTGGCCTTCACCCATACTTGCACACACCCCTACCACACATACACAAACACACACATTTAAAAACAAAATCTTTAAATAGAACCTATTCTGTATGCCCTGAATGACAGGAAGGTGGGGTGTCAGGTTCTCAGGGGGAAACAGAGCTAGCAGTGGATGTTGTGAGGACCCACGCCCTCTGTGAGATGTATCGTAAGGCCTTGGCGTAAGCTAGAATACATTTATATCCTAGAGCGAGACGACTCAGGGAGCCACAGGCCAAGTTCAAAGCCCAAGAACGATGGGTGGGTGGTCCAGGCCTAGGCCCTGAGACAGCAGCTGTAGCTGCAGGGGGTGGATGTTGTGTCTTGGGTGGGCAGGTAGAAGGATTCCATCTTCACTATAAAGCAGACACGCAGAGTGAGCTCTCAGGGCAGCGAGTGTCAGGGCGGCCCTGCTCTTTAGCTGCCCTGGTGTGCTTTGAGATTAGAAAGGTAGGAGATGACTCTATAAGACCTCGGTTTTTACTTTTTAACACTTTATTTCATATGTCTGTGTACTTTATACATCCATGTGTATGTGTGTGTGTGGGCATATACATGCTGTGGCACACCTGTGGAAGTCAGGGGACATCTTGTAGGAGCCGGTTCTCTCCTTTCATTATGTGTACGCAGGTTGCCAGACTTAGCAGCAAGCACATTTTACCCACTGAGCCGCCATACCAGCCTTCTGTAAACAGGCAGGCAGGCAGGCAGGCAGGCATGCGCGCATGCGTGCACATGCACACACACACACACACACACACACACACACACACACACACACACACACACACACACCTTATACTTTCTTCAGCTGGGTTCTCTACCTAGGGCCTCGTAAGGCTGAAGTCAGGTTCTGCCAGGACCCTGAGCCATACTAGAGGCCCTGGTGGACGATTACCTTCTGAAGCTCACCCTGGGTTTGACCAGTGCCCTGTGCTGTAGGACTGACTACATTCAGCCTGGATATGGTCTTTGCTAGTCCCATGGCCATAGGGGGCCGTGCACTGGAAGCCTGGTCCCCAGTGCGACAATGTTGAGAGAGAGGTGCACAATGAAGTGGGCCTGTTGCAAGGTAGTCATGTGTCATGGAGATCCCCCTCTGTCCTCCCTCAGTTCCCTGGTCCTTCTGATCCTCACTGGAAGAATTTAGATAAGACACTGGGCTTAGTATAGGTGATAGGTTCTATGGAATGGCAAAGCAAGGCACTCTCAAAGCTTGAGAGTAGACAGTGGCCAGTGGCCAGAGGGACTATTGCACTGTGTGTACTTATAGCTTCTAGAACAGGCTGCTTTCCCTGAAAGTCTGTCTGTCTGTCTGTCTTTCTTTCTTTCTTTTTTTTTTTTTTTTTTTTTTTGTCTAGGTGATTGGCAGGCCCATCTGGATTCTGTTATGGGTGGGGCACAATGTTTTTGTTCTTCACCAGAAAGCTCCCTCCTGCCAGATAATAGTCTTCTGACCTTCTGGGCAACTCAGAATGGCATGTCTCCACCCAGGGCTGGAGATCCCATTCTTGAGATCAGTCTTCCCTCTTGAAGTTTCGGTTCCTGCTTTTACAAACCTCTGATTATGACAGAAGGTCCACCCACCCATCCCCAAGCCTGGTGCTGTCTGATCAGCTACCCAACAATGGAGACTCACTCTTGAGTCTTAGGTGTCACTGGGGGGACCGTCTGGGCTCTCCCATGATAGGTTGTTGAGGTTGTGTCTTGGGAGAATTGAGGAAGATTTAGAAGAGGAGTAAAGATAGATTTATTTAAATGGAGAGAGATCCTTCAATGTACTCCCCAGACTGGGAGTGAGCTCTGGCAAGCACGTGGCTCAAGAGATCCTGCGGGTTCTTAGGGGCTTTCCAGGGGATTTTTACTACAGACTGAGGGAGGGGGTGTTCCCTGAATGGGGTGGGCCTTTCTTTGTCCGTCTTAGATTTTCTTTATCTGTTAGAGGAAAGTTGTATAATCTTTGGCATGATCGGGGGCAGTCCAGGGGACAGACTTGGTTTCTGAGTTGTTATTCTTATGACTTATACTCATGTTTGTCTGTCCCTATCCATCCAGACTCAAAGAGATTAATGGTGTCTCTCCAAGGGTGTTCATTCTTGGTGGGAAGAGGTTGTTATCCAGTGAGGCAGGTCCACATACTCCACATCCATGTGTTGTCTTCATGTGACAGGTTCCACTTGTCTCTCTGTCACACTGCGATGTAGACAGAGTGTCTCTTACTAGAGGCTTAAACAAAGCTGTCAGACCTTGGACTGTCAGGATCCAAAAATAAGAGCTAAAAGTCAACTCTAGGGGTAGAGTGACAGCAGTTAAGAACACTGGCTGCTCTTCCAGAGGACACAGGTTCAAGTCCCAGCACCCACATTGCAGTTTACAAATAATTCTAGTTTGAAGGAATCTGATGAAACTTGCTAGCCTATTTGGCTTAAGGCATACATGTGGTACCCAGACATTCATACAGGCAAAATACCATACATTAAAAAAAATGTTTAAATGTACATGGTCATAAATTGTTAGAAACAAAGACTAATCTCTGTGTTACACAGAGGAGCACATGGACGGCGCAAAATCAGCTCAGCAAGGTGATTTCTCTTCTCCAGAAAGTGGGCCTTGGAGCCCAAGCCAGGCTGGCAAGCCCGCTAGGGCCAGAATACCTCTGTCTTTTATCCCTGATGTAGGTGGTAGCTGTCTCATTTTCATTGGTTAAGAACTGACTCATGGGGGTTGGGGATTTAGCTCAGTGGTAGAGCGCTTGCCTAGGAAGCGCAAGGCCCTGGGTTCGATCCCCAGCTCTAGGAAAAAGAACCAAAAAAAAAAAGAACTTACTCATGGTCTGATTTGATTGGCTAATCAGTGCAAAGAAGGAGGGGGGAAGGTTTGGAAAATAGCCCCTTCAGACCATCTTTGATTTTAAAATGTTAAATAAGAGAGTAAATAAATCAGTGGCCATGTCTCACATTAACAACCATCCTCAAGTACATTGTCAGAGCAACGAAAGCTGGACTAGTTTCTTTTTAACATATGGGCAGTTTGAGTCACAGAGAGAAAGGTAGGACAGATAGTTCTCCGAAGAGACCTGGAGTATATTAGGGGAGTTGGAACAGAGGGCTAGAGAACATTAATGCAGTCAAGCATTCACTCTCCTTGTCCTTGGAAATTAAACTGGCTAATAAAAATTTATCGGTCTGAAACATTCTCATTCTGTAGCCGAGGCCTCAAGTTCACAATAATCCCCCTGCCTCCATCTGCCAAACCAGGATCATAGGGACCCAGCCGTGGTCAAGAATTTTAGTAAAATATAGAAGGGGACCTGGAGGTGTAGCTCACCTGGCAGTTGCGGTGCCCTAGGTACAATTCCCAGAACCATTTAGTTAATAAAATAAAAGGTTGGGGTTGGGGATTTAGCTCAGTGGTAGAGCGCTTGCCTAGGAAGCGCAAGGCCCTGGGTTCGGTCCCCAGCTCCGAAAAAAAAGAACCAAAAAATAAAAACTAAATAAAAGGTAAGAGCAGATAGTTGGAGTCACCCGCTGCAGCACAAGGACTGCTGTAATGGAAGGAGGTCTTATCCATGGTCCCATGATGTTCGCCCACGCCTTGTCCTGTGTCATGTCTTCCTTGGGTGCTCACATTGAAATGTGGTAGACACCCAAATAGTGAGAGGCAGGTGCGGGTTATCTGGCATGGGCACCCCGTTCTGAAGCATCTGAGAACCGTACCAGACATGCACCCTGACATGGTATTGACAACAGCCCACGTATCCTTAGTGCTGAGTGATGTTCCGTTATCTGAACACTAGTTTTATCCATCCGTTATCTACAGAAGAACATCGTGGGTCTCTACTTTATGAATAAAACCATTGTAAACATCCACGTGCCGGTTTCTATGCTGACAGATGCTTGCAGCTCGTTTGTAAAACTAATACGGCTGTGAGGTCATGTGACTATTGTGAACACATTTGGTTTGTAAGAAATCACCCAACTATCTTCGAAAGTGGACACCCCACTCTGCAATCCCGGCAGCAGTAGTTGAGGGTTCCTCTTTCTGCATCTCCTAGCCTGGACTCTGGTGCTGGTGTTTTAGAATTCATCCATCCCAGCACGTGTGGGCGGTGTCTCATTTTAATTCGAATTTTCCTAATGACACAGTACTTCTCATAAGATGACTACCAGCAACGTTGACAGTGACACAGCAGGAAAAAAGGACACATTTCCATGTGGCCAGTTCATCTTTACAGAACTTGCCAGTCATTTTACAGAAGTACCCGGTGACCCCGAGTGCTCTGTGAAAAGTCAGTACTTGACTCTCCACGTTTAATTTTTGTATACAAATACATTTACAACTTCCACATATAAAAGATCCAGAAAATGGAAAGGGCATCTTGTCACTGTTATATGTAATCCATGGCCACTTCCATTAAGCTTTGAGAATATAAGACACAGTGGCCAGGGACACACCCTCCAAGTGTAGTTCTACTCACTCAGCAGCCATCTGGGGAGAAGATGCCTCGGAGCAAGTTAGCCTCCCTGTGTTTGCGGAAGCCATGTTCTAATGCAGGAGGCACAATAGTCAAAGCCAGAAGTGCTCAGTGGTCCACATGCTGGCCTGATACAGCGGGACTAGAGTTGGTGGGAAGATTTTCCCCAGTTAGCCAGACTTTCCAAGAACATTTGGGTTTCCTTGACTTTGGGTTTTGGATTTTGTTTTTCTTTGTTTTGGGTTTGGTTTTGTTTTCTTTCACTAGTTTTCTCTCTGGTGGCACTCAGATGCTGATGTCTGCCATAGTAGGTGCAGGTGGATTTCTCCCTGAGGAGAGGGGGCTCAAGACTGGGAGGATAGACACAAACAATGGCAGTCAGTGGACAGTTGAGAATCTGACATATCCTGACACCTGAATATTTCATCCGGAGCTTTGCGTACTTCTGAAACATGCATGTACCAGGAACTGGGTCCTCTGAAAACACGCTGGGGGATTAACAGGGTAATTTAGTTGGAAAAGAAGGGAGAGTGGAGCTAAAATGCTGGTAACCATAGCAACACGATGCTGACAGTTGGGTCACCACAAAAGAGAATATTGACTGACTGATCGCCTAACACTGCTGGGGAAAATGGCACCTTGAGTTTACCAGGGTGAGGAAAACCACAGATGCTTTCTGTGGCTCGGCCCTTGCTGGCTGGGCTAGTGGGCTTACTGTTCATTTGGGTTTCTTCCCCTATTAAGCTTGTGTACTAATTGTTACTCTGACAGGATTTCTGGGTCAGCATTTTTTTTTTTTTTTGGCGAGTATTGATACACTCAGACTGTAAAGGGGACATAGCATTAAGTCTTAGAATTTTTGTAAATAACCAGGCTCTGTCTTTTCATTAATTAGGTATTTTAGGAAAGCCCCCTCTTCAGTCCTTCTCTTTTCTAACAGAGAAAGTAGAAAATGAGCAAGGGTTGGTTAGAAATGCTCCGGTCACATGTCTAAAGAGAAACAAATTGATACATTCTATGTATTCTCAAAAAATGTAACAACTTCTCACCCATCAAAGCCAGTGGTATGGAGTTGGCAAGTCTCTGGAGGGAGAAAAATGTTTCTTGTTTTATTGTTACCAAGCGAAGCTGCCTCAGGAGAGGAGAGACTTGCCCTCTGCTTTCAGCCTGTGTAAGATGTCAGCCTCTGAGGCTGCTGCTGTGCCGACACAGCGTGTGGCCACTCTGCATGGCTGGCTGACAGGATGTAGCAGCTTTGAGCTGCTTAATGTTTGCACTAAGAAATTCAGCATCTGCCCCTACTAATGGGCAGGATCTGCCCGAGCCATCATGCTCTTGACCTCCAAAGTCCAGCCTCATTAGCTTTGTATGCTGTGGGAGCCGTGTGTGCTAAGCACTCCTTGCCTGGTCTCCATTCTGCCAGCCCCGCACAGGAGCAGGCAGCACTGATCACAGCTATAGCAGGCTGCCTCCTGCCCCTTCATCCTATGGCCTGTTCCCTTGTCCAACTCCAGACTATGTGGCTTCAGAGAAAGCACATGCAGCAGCCAGCTAGCCAGGCGCCCAGAATCCAGAGAAGTGTTATCTCCTGCATTCAGGTTTAGTTTTGATGCCAGCTAGGCATGGTTCTGTAGGAGATGCCAGGCAACGGCTGGAGCTAGGGTGTTCTTCCCTGCTCTGAGTTTTTATCTTCCCCTCCCAGGGTATGCTGGGTTGCGGTTGGTTTCATGGAAGGTACTGTAAATTAGACATCAGGGCTTCAGAGGAAGTGCAAGGTCACAATGTGCCCGGCATGAAGGTTGTGAGGGTTACGTATGCCAGCCTTGATGGCGAAAATGAGCAGCCCAGTCCTCCCATCACAAGTACTAGCTGTTTCTGTCCTTTCTCTCCAGTCAAACAAGGTGACTTTCACTAGACTTTTTTTTTCTTTCCTACCAGAGACTTGCTTGAATGTGTGCAGCTTTTGCTAGAATAATAATTACACACCATTAGCATCTGCCGCTTGGTAAAGCACCCTGAATCTCGGTACATGAAAAGAGGGATAGTTAACTTTACTTCCTGGCCCTCGCTAACTCTGCTGAGACAGTCTGCTGTTCAAGGCAGGCCCAAGATGGCATCTTGCACCTGTCTGCCGTATGGCCGCCCTGCTTGTCTGCCGTCATCCAACAGGCTGGCCTAGGCTTGTCCTCAACAAACAGGCAAAGCTCTGGGAGAGGAGGCAGGTGCAGGAAGGCCCTCTGTTGCCTAGGCTCAGACTCTTGGGGTCATAGCTGCCAGGTTCTGTTTGTCAGAATTAGTTCTGGGAGCACCCTGGATTCGAGAGGTGGGAAAATGGATGCTCTCACTGAGCGTGGGGGAGTTGTAAGGGGTCCTGGATAGGGAGGTCACAGTGGAGTCCATTTTATAAACAATGTACCCCACATAATAATAACATCTATTATCTGCTATTGTACTGAGCTACTGAAAGGCTGCAGTTGGCCTTCATTCTTGTGTGGTGGAAACAATCAGGCAGAAATGTGAATTCACCAGCCCTGGCTTCTGAGGAGTCTTGGAACTGGGGAAAATGGAATTTTCTACACATTACATATATTTTCATCTGTCCCCCTTTCCTACATAAAAAAACAAAAAAAAAAAAAAACAAAAACAAAAACAAAAAACCGTTATTCCCTTTGAAGGTTCCGAGAGCCAAAGTTGTCTAAAATGAGATGACTGTTCTCTGAGGCTCTATTATGTTAGCCTAATTACACATCAGCAAAATGTTTTTCTGGGGCATTGTGCAGAAAACAAAGAGCAAAACAACATCTCCAGCCAGCCAGCCTGTCTGCCCCTCCCTCTGGTTGGCAGGCTCTCCGTCCTGTGGGATGGGATGCCTGGGGGGGAGTGGATAGCAGGGCAGCTCTATGTTGACCTCAGAGAGGTTTACCCTCTCCTCAGAGCGTGGAGAGGCCAGGTGTTTTCTGCTCTTTCCTGCTTCCCCCATGGTCCATGGGCTTCCGATCCATATGCCCGTTCACCAAGTGTCCAGTGTGAGCCAGTTTAACGGACTGGAGATTCATAAAAGAACTCTGCTACTGGCAAGGCCTACCCTCTGGGATACTAAGGGGCAGACGGGTTTTCTGACAGTCACTACTTTCCATCGGATAGTAGAGGTGAAATGTCCCCCCTTTCACTGTGGCGTTCTCCTTAGCCTTAGCTTTGGACATTCTTATTTAAGAATATGCTCCCCATTTGTCCTGTGTCCTCCGTTCCCCTGCCTCACCAGGGAGCCCAGTTCCTAGCTTCATTCCTTCCTGCATTTGTCCCCCACCCTGCCTTGGCCAATCTCTCTAAACTCTCAGAAGACGACGAAGGTATTAGTCGTCCATGACTGTGACCAAAATATCTGACAGAGACAGCTGAAGAGAGGACAGGCTTGCTTTAACTCACTTCTGGGGGTTTCAGTCCATCACAACAGGGAAGGCACGGTGGTGGGAGCATGTGACGGGGACTGTGCACACCCCGAGGGCCAGGAAACAAGGGGTTAAAATCACATAGAGCCTGTGAAGGAGAACTGTGTAGAAGACTGTGTAGGAGCAGGGATGCAGTAACACCTACCTCCTGAAGCTAGGCTCCATCCTTTCAAGGTTCCGTAGCCTCTCCACTGACCAGTTAGGGAGTACGTATTCAAAATAAAAGCATGTAGGAGATATTTCAGACTCAGGCCACAGCAGATATCAAGAGACTGGTGTTAGCCACACAGCAGCTCCCTACCCCCCAAGGATGCCTTTCCTGCTTCTAGAGGATCCCTCCTGTATCAGTCTAGTTCTGCCCCTGTCGTTGTATTTCCTTCTCTGACTTTCAGCCTTCCCTGCGTCTTCCTGATATGAGCCCTTTTATTATACTGATCCCACCGAATAATTTAGGATAAACTCTCACCTCTGGGATCCTGAAAATGTCTACCAAATGCTATCCCTTTGTAAGGGAATTTATTCACAAGCTCTGGGGATTGGGTCGTAGACGTCGGTAGAGGGGCATTACGGTGTCTAGCATGCAATTCTTCGTTAAGTACCTTCCTGGGTGTTTTCTAGAGGGTCCTTACACAAGAGTAGAGTCCCCCGTGTGTCCGGATCTCCCTGATATGGTACTTGAGCCTCTGTTATGCAGCACTGTAGGGACGAAACAGTCCAGTGTTGGTGGTACTTGTAGCTGCCAGGGTCTCACTATACAAACAGTTCGCCATGGATGGTTTTGCATTTTTCCCCCATTTTTTTTTTTATAAGTAGGACGAGTTCCCAGAACTTAGATCATCGGTCAAAGGGTAAATGGTGGATGTATTTGTAAATCTGAGAGACGCTGTCAAGTCGTTCTCTAAGAGGGTTGACTCTGTTTGCCCTTCCATCAGCAGCGTGAGGATGCGTGTTTCCTGACAGCCTGGTAAACAAAGTAGGTTGTCACACTTGAGGGTGCAGATGTGAAGACAGTGCCTCAGAGTAGCTTAATTTGCATTTACTTTACTTTATTACTTATTTCCTGATACTTTTTAAAATTTTTTGGTCTGTTTAATGGCTACTTGGTTCCCTCTCCCCCCATGGCCATATCCTTGTCCATTTTAAAATTTAGATCATATTTTCTTGTCAGTTTTAAAATTTCTGCCTATGACATGAGGTTTTGCCCATTTTGTCTTTTGAATTTACATGTGTCCTCTGTCATGCAGGTGGATTTTTATGTAATCAAATTATTGTTTCTATCTTTTTGCTTCTGTTCTTCCGAGGAGTATCTAAGTGGGCCTTTTAAACATTGCAATAATAATACTGGCCTAAACGAGAGTGGTTAGATGTCGGTGTTTCCGTTTTCTGAAAAAGCCCAGAGAAGTGACAGGAAAGGTATGATTTAGATGCGAAATATACCAGGCTGGCCCTTACAGTCACAGATCCTGTATCACCGAATTCACCTGCCCAGGAAAGTGTATTTGTAGCTCCAGAGTCAACCCCTGCTATGGCGAGCTCGGAGGCCTTTGCAAGTGTGTCCAATAGCACAGCATTTGAACCACTCAGTGGCCATTGTTCAGCTCCATTGTGAACAAAGCCATGTTCTGCCTCATTGTGTAGTGCTCAGAGCAAACAAATGTCTTTTTCTTTCATGGTCTGCTTGGGCCACATTTTCTCCTTTTCCCCTGTGATTTACTTTTTTAAATGGTGTTTCACTGTACGGCCCCAGCTGGTCTGATCTAGATATATAGACCAGGCTGGACCCAAAGTCATAGGAATCCACCTACTTCTGCCTCCTGTGGGCTGAGATTAAAGTCATGTGCCACGGTGCCAGGAATCCTTGGTGATTTCATTATTAAAAATAGCTCCCGAGAATGGGGCCGAGGTTCCTAAGCCTGGGGTGCCGTGCTGTGCTTTACCGAGCAGGCGGAAGTGTGGGATGAGGTCGTTCAGGCTTTAGTCGCGTGCTGCTGCCTAAAAGTTCACAAGCCAGCAAGACACAGCAAACGAAAGAGGTCTTTAAACAAACACAAACATGTCGGCCAGGTAACAAAAATGCAGACACTACTGAGAACCTTACCCTGCATTTCCCTTAGGGAAAAAAAATGACTCAGCATTCACTAACTTGGTGGTCTTTATAGAACATAATTGTCAAGAGATAGTATAGACAGATGGATGCTTGCAAGGTAAGAAGAGAGACTGGTGTGGTGGCTTTCTCCATGAGCACTAGCATTGGGCTAGCCTGGTCTGCGTAGTGAGTTCCAGGATAGACAGGTCTATATAGTGAGCACACACACACACACACACACACACACACACACACACACACAGACAGACAGACAGACAGACAAAATAAGATGAGTGCTTATAAAGTCGTAGGTGGAGGAATGTAAATTGTCTGCCAAGGGGAACACGCTGCAGCCAAGCCCTGATGCGAAGAAAAGTCTTGAGGACAGAAAGCATGAGGGGATGGAAGGACCTAACTGCAGAGCTGAGAACCAGGACACGGTGCACATAGAGCTCCATATGGTGTGCTAAGGTACATAGCCAGGTCTCTGGGAATGGTGACCCAGGGATCATACGCCATAAACAAGTGTTCACGAAACACAAACAAGCTTCTATAGAAAGAAGGGAAGACTTGGAGGACAAAGGAGCCCTGGGTTCTTAAGTAGCAGAATATTCACTGCATAAGAGAAAGGCTGGGTGAAGGGGACTGAAGGGGACATCCTTGTTCAATAAAAATAGCTTATGAAGGAAGGAGCAGCAAGGCAATGAACTTAAAACAAGGACTTTGACTAGCAGTCGGCCCAGGAAGAAAGAAGAGAGAATGGGTCTCTGTAAAGAGACCACTATTCAGAGCAGGACAAGAACCCGGGGTGTATGTCTGCCAAGTAAAAAGGATCACACTAACGCAAAAGCTTGTGATGTTTAAAGATCTTAACGTTTTCCAACACAACAGGCTGCACTCAGGAGAAAACAACGTTTAATAGTACTTATTTAGCTGTAATGAATAAAGTGCTATGGTTCATTTCCCCACGAGGTGTGCTGGGAGCAGGAGACACTAGCCCCCTCTCTACCCCGCTGCCTCTATCTGAAGTCTGGGAGTTCGGGAGTTACAGGCAGTCCGCTGGGTGGCTGAGCCCATGATCAGAAAAGGGGGCTGTCTTATGCCCCAAGTTATTCATTACATAAGCCCTTGCATCTCAAACCTATAGAAGCCAGTATTTAGGAAGGGAGCTGTGGTAGACTGAACTTAGGAGGAAGCCGTGCAGGAGTCTGAATCACTAAAGCCTGGCCTATGGGGCAGAAGGCAGGGCTTTCTCCAAGTCAGGAACTTTAAGAAAGCTGCCTTGCACCAAATTAGCCAGCCAAACATTTTTTACCTTTCTCTATGATAGTGTCCCTTTCTGTAAAATGGTGTATTAAAAACTGCTTCATTTTTACTGGTCCATTTTATTACCAACCAAAGATTGTGTGTGTGTGTGTGTGTGTGTGTGTGTGTGTGTGCGCGCGCGCGCGCACGCGCGCGCTTTGCAATATCTAGAAACAATACTTGTAAATTTTTAAATGGAAAATAGATGTCACTCCAGGCTTCTGTTTCAAAATTATCAATTAAAAATAAAGCAAATGACTTCTAGGGCACTGCTTTCCAGGGAGGCACTAAAGGTGATGGTGTCCCAGCGGAGTAGGAAGGAAACTAGAAACAAAAACCTACAAGTCATAGACACCAGAATTGAGAAAACACAAGTGTGGAAAGCAGCCAGACTAGACCAGGCCAAAGTTTAGAGGGCTCCAGAAATGGTATCTTCCCTTGAAAGACATGATGAATGATGGCATAAAATAGACTGTAACATATAGAATAAATTAATTATGAGTTCCTGTAACCATTAAGGAGATGGGGGTGGTGATGGCTAAATGTCAGGAAAAATAAAGGATGACATAAAAAGAGGGTATGTCCCAGTGTAATTCAGACGAACGTTGGGTTCACAGCCTGTGCCCTAAGCCAGACTCGATCACCCATCCTTACGTAGCCAATTAAACAGTCAAAAGCAAAGAAAGGGAGAGGAGGGGGATATTTGTTCAATGTGAGCGTATTGGGAAGATGGTCAAAGAGATTCCCCCCCCCCCCGCCCAAGTCCTCTCTATGGTCTTGAAATAAAACTAAAGTCTAAACGAAGGGCCAAGCTAGGTAGAAGCAAGCAGTCCTGCCCGCTGCTGACCACTCATTGTGCCTCCACCCCAAAGAGCGAGGGATAGTTGATTCTGGAGCCAAGGTTGCAGGAAACACGGAGGTATGTTACTGCAGGTACTGTGTTCTTACATGGAAGAAGTCTCACGACGATTTACAGTAGCAGAGCAAAGAAAACCATAAATCAATGTAGAGATGTGGAAACACCAGAGAGGCAGTTACAGCAAGATAGGGGAAGCTCTCCTGAAGACCTCAGATGCTATCCAGTGACATTCTTAGCCTTTAGGTGGATGGAAAGTAGTGGTCTGTTCTGTTCAAAGATTCCAAAAGGGATAAGATAGTTAGTCACCGGATGTTAGTTAGGAGTGGCTACCTGTTCAGGGACAAAGCTAGCACAAGATAAAGTCATTTAGCATCTTGCTGCAGTGTGGGTCAGTCAAGCAGCCTGTGAGGTGGCCTGACAAGGTGATAGAGGTATGCGAACTCTCCGAGAGGCAAGTTCCCCTGTGGCAAGGACCTTTCCAAGGAAATTCCCTATCTTTGGGGTCCCTCATTCCAGTGGTCTGATAGATTTGTAAAAAATAAGTCAGTGGAAGAAAATGAAATGACAGACTGAGTTCCACTTCAGAATGGTGACTGTGGTGTTTTATAGAAAGATAAGGAGAGTATATTGTTTGGTGGAGGTGCGGTAAGGTGTGGGGAAAGGGGCCTCCATGGGCCCATTTTGAGGCATCCGTTCCCCCTGAGAGACCAGCCACACGATGGTATAGTGTAGAATAGAGTTTATTCAGGACATGGGGAAGGGAGTTGAGAGGGTAGTAGGTACAGAGAAAGGCAGAAAGATGGGGGAGGGGGAGTAGACTGGCTCTAAGCACAAGGAGAGAGACTGGGAGGGGAATGGGGAGAGAGGGGGAAGGGGCAAGAGGACAGAGCCTGAGCAAGAAGGCAAGAGAGTGAGGAGGGGTCAAGCAGCCCCTTTTATAGTGAGTCAGCACACCTGGCTGTTGCCAGGTAACTGTGGGGCGGAGCTAGGACAAAATGCTAACACTGAGAGCAGGCTTTTGTTGCTCTGGGAAGTTGGTACCTTCAGACGCTGTGGTTGAGCATCCAAGGTTACCAGAGCACTCACTGTACAGGGTAGCTAGTTTTTGTAGTGGAAACTAGGGAGCAGGAAAGGGCCTAGAAGCTGCAGAGAGGAAATAGGTGGGTTGCCTGCTTTGGTGCTCCCAGGCTCTGGGCTGTGCGATGGGATTGGCTACTTTGCAGAGTTCTGTGGGCAGAAGGTTTCTTGAAGTCTTTTATGACCCTGGTTTGGGGATGAGAAGATCTCTTTTATTCCAGACCCTTTACATATAAAGGATATAGGAGGGCATTGCTTCCTGCTGGGAGAGGGGGCACTGTTTAGAAGTTTTGGGGTCTAGCGCAACTCTAAGAGAAGCATCGTTTGTGCTTCATCCTATGTAGTGGACCTAGAGATCCAGGAGGAACATCTGTAAAATGTTTAAAAGATGAGGGAAAGATGTAAATATTAGGGTAATAAGGAAGGAAGGAGTAGGGCAGAGCCAGGGTTGGAGGGAAACAAGAACCCATCCGGAGGAGGAGGAGGAAGAGGAGGGAGAGGAAGAGGAAGAGGAGGAGGAGGGAGAGAAGGAGGAGGAAGAGGATTAGAGAGAGAAAGAAGAGGAAGAAGAGGAGGAAGGTTGTTGTTGAATTCTCTATCTGGCCTCTAAATCTACATCTAAACTGATGTGGAAGCAGCAGCCTTGCTCCTGGAGCAGGCCCCAGCCCCTCCGCTGGCAGCTGTCCTGATGTCGGGCCCTCTTCAGTTTCGGAGTACCACGGCAGCCAAAGAATCCAGTTGGTCCTGAAGGGCATTAAGCTGACATGAAATTTCTTGAAGGCTTTCTGAAAGCCAGTGGGGCAGAGAGGTTAATTGATGCAAAGAAGCCATCGTTGTTTGAGTTCTGAGCCCCAAGTAGCAAGAAGAGTCAAGAGGTGGAGGGCACATTAGCTAGGCAAAGGACGTCGGTGTCAAGGAAGATACAGAGCGGGGGGGGGGGGGGGGGGGTGCATCGGACTGACAGACTTCAGGAGCCCAAGGTGGTGGCAGAGTTAGATTTGAATAGGGAGGGACTGTTAAGCATTTGCATAGAGCATGTTGAGAAGCAGAAGAGACTGAGACTCAGATGTGGGGAGTTGGAAGGAGCTGAGAGGTACCCACCATTTCAAGGGTCCCCCAGAATCTTTACAGACCAAGTGAAAGCCAGAAGGTATGGCCATTGCCTTAGGTCTTTCTTCTGCTGTGAAGAGACAGCATGGCCAAGGCGACTCTTACAGGGACAACATTTAACTGAGGCTGGCTTACAGGTTCAGAGGTTTCGTCTGCTACTGTCACCGTGGGAAGCATGGCAGTGTGCAGACAGACAGGGAGCTGGAGGACCTAGAGCTCTGCGTCTTGATCTGAAGGCAGCAGGAAGAGACTGGGACACACTTTTTCCAAGAAGGCCACACCTCCTAATAGTGCCACTCCATATGATCCTGTGGGGCCAATTTCATCCAAACTACCACAGTCATCCAGATTGGGAGTAGTGTTAGGGTTTTGAATCTCAGCCCGTGCTCAGACAGAACACACCCAGGCAACATGGTTCCACATGGAGAGGTTTAATGAGAGAAGAGTAGAAGAGAGGAAAGGCGGCCAGCCATGGGCATGTGGAAGGGAGGATGGGGAAAGGGGCAAAATAGAGAAGGACAAAGAGTAAGAAGGGAGTAAGAGATAATGAGAGGGGGAGGGGTAAGCAGCCCCTTATATAGTCAGACACAGCTGGCCGTTACTAGGTGACCATGGGGCGGAGCATACCTGGCTGCTCCCAGGTAGCTGTGGGGGTGGAGCTTAGACCGAGCACCAACAAGTAGGGTCTAGAATACTTGGTCAACAATTTAAGAGAAGTAAAGGCACACCCAGGAGACCAGGAAGAAAGCCCATGTATGAAACAGAGAATCTGGGAGCCGAGAAAATCCTGCCCCTCCCTCTCTCTCTCTCTCTCTCTCTCTCTCTCTCTCTCTCTCTCTCTCTCTCTCTCTCGCCCACTCCCCACTGTGTTTTAGTCTTATTTAGGGTCCTGTCAGTCTGAACAAGGACAGGATGTCTGGTTGGCCTACAGCTGTGGCATCCTGATTGACCTTGAGCTCATCAGGGCTAGTCTGTCAGCAGGGGCCCTACTTGCTGGAGAGAAGCCTGCCAGGCCCTTCTTCTGGGCTGTCAGGCTTCTGTCTCAGGTGAAGAAGAAGCCATCCTGCTTGTTTGCCATCTTGAGTGTGCTTGCTCTGCCCTCTCCCTGTCTGCCTGCCTGTCAGGGAATCTGTCTGGCTCCCCATATCCCATATCAGAGAACACCCTAACTGCTGTTAGGGATTTGGGGGAGTAGAGCACTCTAAGGGACAATAGTTAAAGTGCCTCAGAGGAAGGTCAGTCTATTAAGGGTTGGTTAGAACAGACAGTGAGACAGCGTGCATCCTTGAAGTGTGCTATGCTTGTGGGGTAGCATCTGTAACTCACACAAAGTGAGAGCGGGACCATTAAGAATGTTACAATCCTTACTGAGAGCTTCCCTAAGAAAGCAGTTGAGGCAGTTTTGTCCTTGGTACAGGGAGTAAACAGCTTTGATCACTGTAAATCTGAAAGTGTTTGTTAGCCCCAAAGTAGGCCTGTGTTGGAGGCAGGTGGCCAGGAAAATGTCCTAAGACTTCCTTAGAAGCCAGTAAATAGATGATGGGAAAACTGTGTCAACATTAAACAAAACAAGACACACCAAATAAAACAATCACTCCCTGGAAGACTGGCGTTACTTCCTTAGTCCAATATAGGAAGGAGTATGGTGATTCTCCTAGGACTTCGTAGAAGTGGGACATTTCATGGATACCTCTGTTTTGGTGCATGCCACGTGGTTACGTTAACCAAGATGGTGATGAAGTCACACGGTGTTTGCTCTCTCCAGAATAGCTTTAACAATGTGGTAACAAACACATGATTGTCTGTCGCGAGTGTTGAGTGTGAGCATGGATAAAGTGGGTGCCCATGGCTCTCCACGCCTAATAGATTAAATATGAGCAGTCATGTTTACCCTGGGCTAAGGGTCTGGATCCCTTCTTTGTTCCTTCCTTTTAGGAGTACCCATACTCAACATACTTAGACACCACGATCTTATTTATAAACAGCCACGGGCGGGCTTGTTTGGCTTAGAAGACAGTGCTATGTAATACCATCTTAACAGAAGAAAAAAGCTGAATCCAAAGTGTTGTTTTAAAATTATAAAAAAATAAAGGCTGACTTTTGTCCCCCACTAGATCTGTCACCGCAGTGCCCCAAGATATCTGGTAGATACCTTGCCAGAAGCACACATCCCAGTTCTGTGGCAGCTCAGCGTCCCTAGCCACTGCGCACACTCTTACACTTAAATCGCCACATGAAAGAACACACCACACAATAACCTTTGATCCAGTTGATAAGATATAATTGGCCACCTAAACATACAAGCCCGGTACACATCCATCCCTTAAGAACATTCATAACAACCTGTAAAGGTACAGCGTGGACTCCTAACGTCAGCCTCCATGTTGTCCCGCACTGCTCACCTATCCCCTTCTCCCTCCTCCTCTTCCCTCAAGCTTTTCTCCCGCCCATTCTTCCTTCTCATCCAATGACAGGTTTCGTTCTATCCTGTACCGGTCCTCACCTGTATTTTACAAATTCAATCGGGAGAAGGTTCTGGTGAAGTCACCCGAGTCCTGAGTACATGACTAAGCAGCCGTCCTTGGGGCAGCGGAATGAGCATCAAAATACAGATAACTCCAGGGCAAACCACAGCTACCTACAAATTAGCATTACCTATGCACATACTGTTAAACTAGGATCCTTCATAGATTTCCAGGTAACCCTTATAGAAAACACAAGACAGTCTGTACTGTATGTGACGTCATCTATCAGTCGGCGCTTTGGGCTTTGCGTGAGTATATGGAGCAGATGTAAAACAGTAGATCAGAGTAAGTAATTTACTGTATCCCAGGCATCAACCAAGGAGGCCCTGTCAAGAACTCTTACCTTGGGATTATTGCTTGGGAAACTTCTGGACGTAAAGGCCTCTACATGGCATCCCATAACTGATTTCATTACATCATCTCTGTATTGTGAGATACCTGTCAGTAGCCTGCATTGAACACAGCTTATCCGTTAGCTGCTCTTAAAAGCCACATTACCTTGCTTTGGTCTCCCTTTCCTTGTTGGGAGGCCAGCCTGGCCCGGGACAGGTTTGGAAGACATTCCCAGACAAACATGCTTAAGTCTGCAATGGGTGGGCCAAACCCCATGACCTGACAGCTGCTCTTGAACAGGGAAGTTTGCCAGAGTCACCTGTACTTAGGGGCCCTCTGCTCCTGACACCCTTGCTTTTACCCTAGTGGCTCCCATCCGGCACCATAGGAGATAAGACTTCAGTGTGGCACACGATGATAGTTAATGACCACCAGCAACCATAGGAACCAGAACTGCCTTTAGGTTCTGGGCAGGACTTAGGGTTCCCAGGAGAGGGGAGCTTCTAATCTCAACCGGGCCTTTGAGCCAAAGAAGAGATCAATAGGTCGGCCATTTGTCCCTGGGGCGTAGAGAAGGCAAATTTAAGGGATCCAAAGAGAGGAAGAGGGTGAGGTGAGGAGGTCCTGGAGACAAAGGTAGCAAGAAGAGGTGCGTGTAGAGGCAGAGCAGGAGAAAAGCTTGAAGGGGTGGGGGGAGGCTCATAGAAGCTGGAGCTAATAAAACCAGATACATGGAAATTAAGAAGCAAAGGAAGGACCAGAGCAGAGATGGAAGGGCTTGAATGTGAGAGCTTCTGACCCATTCATTCCCATTTCATTGTAGGGGCTTTGTCAAGCTCTGGCAAGGCGGCGGGCTCTAACACACCAAATCTAGAACACTGATTTTGATTCTCATGAGAATATTGAGGCCAGATATCCAACTGGAGCTCGAAGATAGAGGTCTAAACCGGCTGGGGCTAGTTTCCTACATGAAGTGTCTGTAAATTTGGAAGTGTTGCCAGAACCAAATTCCCTAAAAGCTTCCTGGAGGAAACTATCCAGGAGAACCACTGGGGTCTGGGGTCTGGAACAAAGTTGAAGCCCCAGGGCACCAGTGGGTGTCTGTGTGGCCCTTACCTATGGCCAGTGTTGTTTGTGGGCTCCAGAAATGGCAAAGATCGCCCTCTTGCGTATAGGAGGTTGGCTTGGAGGCTATGACAAAGGTGAGTGAGGTACCCTTGCTGCCAATAAAGAGTTAACACCAAACTCCTCCACTCAGCAGGGCTGTTGTTAGAAACCATTGGTTGAGGTCCCTGGGTCATAGTGAATGTCTGAGTCAGGGTTTCTATTCCTGCACAAACATCATGACCAAGAAGCAAGTTGGGGAGGAAAGGGTTTATTCAGCTTAAACTTCCACATTGCTGTTCATCACCAGGACTGGAACTCATACAGATCAGGAGCTGATGCAGAGGCCATGGAGGGATGTTACTTACTGGCTTGCTTCCCCCTGACTTGCTCAGCTTGCTCTCTTATAGAACCCAAGACTACCAGCCCTGGGATGGCTCCACCCACAATGGGCTGGGCCCTCCCACCCTTGATCACTAGTTGAGAAAATGCCTTACAGCTGGGTCTCATGGAGGCATTTCCTCTAGGGAGGCTCCTTTCTCTGTGATAACTCCAGCTTGTGTCAAGTTGGCACACACAAGCAACCAGTTCAGTGACCTTGGAAGGTGTGGTGGCCCCTGAAAGGCTAAGGAGAAATGAGAATGGGAGATGAGAATGGAGACAGATGCCTGGTCAAGAAAGGGTCCATCTGTCTGGACCCACTGAGAAGCTCTTGCTGGTCCAGCATGAAATGTAAGAAAGGCATTAGAGCAGGGAATGAAGACTAGACCCTCCGACATCAAAACAGCAAGAACAGAGGTTTAGTGGTCAGTGAGGTTGGTGCCCCAAACCCTGTGGCTCATGTTCTGTACCCGAGGGTACAGGAGACCACTTCCTGCAGGCTTGAGGATCAGTTTCATAATAGCTGAGAAGACACAGGGTAGGGGGCTAGTATCAAACTGCTTTTGAAAACTGCAGGGACAGGGATAAGTCAGTTGCTTCCTCTGGGCTCCAGGCTGTGGGATGGGGATTGCCAGATTTCCCTGCAGGGGGTGGGATGGCGTGGGGGTGGGGTAGTGGCAGGTAGGTTTCTTAAAGCCCTGGATCTGTTTTATGGCCCTGGTTTAGGGTAGTAGGGGGAGGGGTTCCTTTAAGATTGAGAAATAAATGTGTCTCCTTAGAATATTTCTATTTCTTCTAGGCTCGTTACAAGACCCACACTCTTATAAAGCTGTAATAAAACGAAGTCTGACTCTTGATTTAATTAATAGAAATTGCAGACAAAAATTTAAAACAAGATCACGTTGATGTCAGGTTATAAACTTTCTTACTGGACTAGTATGTGGGTCTCCCATCCTTTCCCTGTAGAGAGGGTCTTTAGAGATGATCAAAGGTCAAGTGTATGTCCTCCTTCGCAAGCTGTACGTTCTGCCGTCACAGTCGGCGGCGGCGGCGGAGGGTCAGTTTGTGTTGGGTGTCTCTTTCTTCAGTCTGTTCTCAAACACTGGAGAAACTAACAGGGATCAAAGTGGGGGAAGGCCATTAATACAAATGAATTCCTTTTATACAAGTTGGGAAAAAAAACCCACACGACATGTTACGCTTTTATTTTTTCTAACACTCCAGGTGTGACGGGAGATTAGGTATCCAACAAGGGAGAGAGGAGAGTTAATTAAAGTTTTTTGTTCTGACTCACAGAAAGAGACATCTTTTCATTTCACGAGCAGGATGGCTTTTGAGAGCGGATGGTGCTTTCCTCTCCTTCCTAGGAGTGTCACCCAAAAGCAGATGAAAGCAACCTTCCTTCAGGATCTGCTTCCAGCACCTTCCCAGCTAATGCAGTTAAAAGTGTCTCCGGCTGACGGGGCGGGGCTCACCTGACTTTAGCAAGGCCATCTCGCTGTATCGGAGATATGCAAAGTGACATCCGTGGATGCTTAGGGAAAACCATATTTAACATGAATTAAACAGAAACCAGCCCTAAAGGCCCGGGCGGGCGGGCGGGAGAGAGAATGTGGCAAGTGCAGCTCCCCCTCCCGCTGTATCTTATTCATCAACTCTGATTGACAGCCCAGAAATTAGCACTCAGGCTTGAATGTCCGCAGCTCCATAGATTTACAGTGCGTTCCCCCCTCCCCCCCCCCATTCCTTTTGGTCCTTGTGATTCAGCACCCCACAGCTGACATTTCCTACCCTTGCAGGGGCGAAGGGAGGGCATGTTTGGGAGGACTCCCGCTGTTTTTCTCTTCAAGATAGTGACAAAGTGAAATAAGACAGAGCGAAATAGAGGTGGCCCTGGTGCGGCCTGTCGGAGCCGGCGGGTCAGAGGCAGCAGGGGTTGGTCATTGTCTCGCAGTTCTGGGCTCCTGCAGAGAAAAACCTGGCCCCGGCCACAGCCACCAATGAAAAGACTGCATTTTGCCACTCAGGGCTTTGTGAAGGCGCCAAAGCTTGACACGGTTGCTATAGCTACTGTCTGATTGTGGTAGGCTTGTCACCGTGCTTGATAAAGTGGGAAGGTTATCCCTGATAGGCCCAAGTAATCAGAACCTTGCAAAGCTCGAGTATGTGGATTTAAATTGTTTTTTTTTTCTTTTTTTTCCCCCTCCTGTCTTTTAAGCTGGGAGTGCAGTGCTGGGGGTGGGGTTAGCTACAGAAGCCACAGGACATTCAGCTACAGTGGAAGCTTATGCTAGTCTGGAAGGAACGTGCCCATATGTCTTGAGGGACAGAAATGAGGGTCAGGCTGGCTACCTGATAAGCCATGGCTGGCATGATTGTGGCTTTGAGCTGTACTGCAAAGACCCTCCTGGTGACCCAACCTGTAAATTGATCAAGTTGTTTCTTTGTGGTCCCTTGCCTCTCCACCTGCCTTTTTTCATTTTCCATTCTTCCATGGCCTTTCCTCCTGCCTTGACCCGCCATGGCATTTCTCACAGACACGGCAGATCCTTGGAAAGGATGTCTACCTTTCTTTTCACATGAGTAATTAGAACGGTAACATTGAAAACGATAGCTCGAGGATTTTAGCTCTAAAATTATAGACACCTTTTCTTCTTCAGAAGGAAACAGTTTATCCGGGTGGCAGTCTCTTGCTCAGTGGCACAGAGACTGCGATAGTGTCTCTCTGTAGATTCTGGTGTGTTTCGGGAAGTCCTAGATCAGTGAGACTAGGTCTTCAAACCTACATTTTCCCCCAAGTTCCCAACCGAGGTCTGTACCACAGTTGCCTGATGTGGAACCACAGCATGGGTCTGGCCTTCACAGTTTAGAAAACCACAGACAGATGGATTAATTACCAGGGATTCAGGTGACTTGGTAGCCCAGATGGTATTGGTGCCCAGTTCTGGAAACCTTCAAAGCAATTGGAAAAGGTAGCTTGTTTCCTCAGCCTCTCTCCCAGCTCTCCAGTTCGAAGCATCCAGATCCACCAGCATAACTCCCTAGCCTACCCTACAGGTGGCCTCGTCATGCTCTGCTCTCCGCATCGTCTCCAAGTGAAGCCCACCTTGCTGCGTGTACCTGGCCAGGAAGCCTGCTTTGCCCAGGGCCTCGTTCCTTGCTGACACTCAGCTTAGTGAACCCCTCAGCAGCCCAGTGTCTACTTTGCTTGCACGCAATTCACTTTCTGTGCACGGCTCCCAGATAACAAGGGAAATGATCTACGAGGGTCCCTTCGGTGCAAAACCAAAGCTCTCGTCTTCAAAGATACGAAATAGTTTATTCTGGGGGCCATTTTGAGTGGCTACAGCCTTGAAATACAGATTTAGGTTAACCCAAAATTCCAGGTGCTGACATACAGGTAGTTCCATGGAACTTACAGTTTTACAGAACGAAGTCAAGAATCAAGGCTAGTTTAGAATATATTAGTGGGTACATGGGAGAGGTGGTACAGCAAACAGGAGAGCCTTTCCATAGGCCCAAGATGCTATCTGATGACATCCTTAGCTTTTGGTTTGGTGGAAGCTAGTGGGCTGCTAAGTTAATGGTGGCAATAGATTCCCGTTTTTTACACAAGGTGTTAGTTCAGATACATACATAGGCGGGCAAGCAATGGCTGTTCCCAAGGACTAGAACTAGCCTAAGGTAAGGTGACTAGCCCTTAGATGGGCAACATTCCAATCTCTGATGAACTGAAATTCTAATCAGACAGTCAGTTCTGTAGACACAGCTTCCTTGCAGGGGTTTTTGTTCACAGTACCAAGGTTGAAGGAATCTCATAAAGATCTGTCATCTTCCTAAGCCAGTTAATAGAGATGTGGAGCCCAGCGTATACCCAGAGCAGGGCTGGGGACCTCGTTTTCATTGGTGAGGATCCTAGAGTTGGGGGCAATGCCTATGAGGTCAAGATGTCTCTGTAATGATTCTTATTGCCTCGGCCTTATGTTAAGTGAATCTCCCTATGGCAGAGGGCTGTACCTCTAAATTGTAAAAATGTTTGTCCTCTGGCCCTAATTAGAAATAAAGCACAAGCAACATGCATTCACTCCTGAGCGGCAGGGCTGAGAACCCAGAAAGGCTGCTCTGTGTGTAACTGCTCTCCCCGGATGCAAAGGACTCCATCCTTCCTCAAGTGTACTTAACTCCCCAGTCCCCCAGGACACCAGAGCATCTCTGCTAATGTGTGCTAGGAATGGGTCTTGGAGAAAGGTCATTGTATTTCTTCAGTGACACTCACGGGAGATTCTCTGTCCAGACAAGAATAAAACAATTGAATGAATTCCTCTGTGGGCTTTCATTTCTTACTGACTGCACAGCCCATGTTGGCCCAGGAAGAGACAGACCCCACGTTCTCCAGTCTGCAGCTGATGTGGTCGGGAGACTCTGACTCTCTGCTTTGCTTGGTTGGATCAATGGGAGGATTGATTCCAGTGTTGAAGAGGTGACCTTAGGTGACAGCAGTGCTAACGGTGGTCTTTCTCCCCAGGGTACAGAGGTGCAGACCGACTACATGCCCCTGCTGAACTCGCTGGCAGCCTATGGGTGGCAGCTCACCTGTGTGCTGCCAACGCCCATACTCAAGACTAACAGGTAACAAGCATGTGGGGCGACCTTGATGACTACTGTCATGGCTTGACATAAGAGGAAAATCTCTTTAGCCCTGCAGCAGGCCTGCGGGCTGGCAGTGCACCTCTCTGGCTGGGGCTTCCACATCCAGGGGTCCACTTACACCCTTCTTTCCCCCTCCTCACATTGAAGGGGTTGCCCTGGAGGACTGAAATTATCCACCTGGACTGGCAGGACAGTGCACCCACAGATGTAAAGGCAGTTTGATGTCTACTCTGGGTTCTGGACTTGGTGGCACTGTGTATATAGATCCTCAGTTTAGAGAGGGAGGGAGGGGGGACAGAGAGACAGACAGAGACAGAGAGAAAGACAGAGAAGGGGAGAGAGAGAGAGAGAGACAGAGACAGAGACACAGAGAGACTGAGTTACTGGGACTAAGACCAATGAGGCAGATTTTTGCCTTTGAGATAGAGCCTTACCCTATCCCAGGCTGGCCTTGAACTTACACTCCTCCAGCCTTAGCTTCATGCCTGCTAAGCACAAACCACCATACCAGCTGACTTATTGATGTTACTATTTTAAATACACTTTTTAGCCAAGGGAAGCGTGTTCTGGGATAGTAAGGGATGTGGCCAAGATCATGATGCTGATGAACGAATGTCCCCGCGGGGCAGAATCTCAGGCCTAACTTGAGGTACTCCTCACAAGTTCGGGTTCATGGACGCCTGCCCATTGTCCCTGGAGCCCTGTCATACCAACACTAAAAGACCTCCCATCTGTATTTTGAGTCCTCCCGACTTCCCTTGGGGTTGTAAACATAGCTGCAATTCCCGTTTCATGGATGAAAAGGGAGGTTCAAAAAAGTCTGCCATGGACCTGAGGCCCAGTTGGCAGGCTGTAGCCGAAACAGAGCCTGAGACATCAGGCTGCAGAGTGGGGCTCCTGCCCTGCAGCTTGCTGCCTCTCTGTTGACCTACAGCAATACCTTTCTCTCATCTCTCTACCCAGTGGCCCTGAAGGTTCTGCCTTTAATGAACTCACGGCACATCCACACTGTAGGCTATAGCAGGTAGCCCGGGCTGACTGACTGTGAGATAATAGCCATGATAGCCATGATAGCCCGTGGCCTTCCTTGACCCCTCTTCTGGCTCCTCTGGGCCTCCTGTGTCCTCACCATGATTCCACACTGTCTATGGCAACGTTCGGGTTTGGCCACTGTGAACCACTGTGTTCTTATTGAAGACCAAGACTTCTCCAGGCAGAGGCTGATAGTGGAGCAGAAAATACCCGTTCTGTCATTTGATACCTATGTCATCCTGGTTAAGCCCCGCAGCCTATCCGAGTGTTCCCTTGTTACTTTCCAGAGGACTCAACCATGGTGGGAATGAGTTTTGGACAGGAAGACCCAGAGCGCTGAGGGATGTGAACCCCAGGGGTACACAGAGCCGCCTTAGAGATGCACACTTATCCCCTTTCCCTCTTCCTAACCATCTTAACATCGGTGAATGGGCAAGGCTACTGGGAATGGCTAGTCCATCTGAATCCTCCCCTAGTGAACTCTAGGCTGAGCATCTGCTTCTGATTTGTCCGAGCGGTTGCAGGATGCCAGCCAGAGGGTGGAGACCCAGCCTCTGGCAAAGCTCCCGTGCTAGGCAAACGTTAGCTCTCTCTTGCTTGATCTCTGGTCTGAAGGCAGTTGGAGATGTTTACAAAAATAGTTAAGGTGAACAAAAGGGTAGAGGTGGAGAGAACCGCTGTCACTTTCAGTATTTCTGTCCAAGGCACAGCATGGGGTCCTGCCTTCTCTGACACACAGCATAGGAGCAATCTATTTCTCTTCCCATGTCCATCTTGCTGCTAGCATGACCCCAATGTCTGTGGGAGTGGCACAGTAGCCTACATATTTATTAGCTCTCCCTGCACCCACTTTATGTCACACATGACCTGTCTTTTTCTCCCGAGCAGCATACCTTAACTACCGAAGACAGAATTGGAAGGCAACTCTGGTCTTTTGGGGACTCCCTAATCTGCTGCTGTATCCTCATTTAACCAAGGCACCAGCTGCCACTGCCTATGAAGGGCAGGGAGCTTTTAGCAAAGAAGTAGGAAAAGCCAGGCAGAATTAGTTGGCATCTAAAATAGCCTGTGGCTTAAGGGTGGGAACTCTGACTTCCACTCTCCCACCAGGCATGGGGAGAGGATGTTGGTGTGTTTGGGGTGGGGGTGGGGTGCGGATGCTCATCCTGGGCTCCTGTGTTGTAGGGAAGGGAACGTGTGCACCAAGCAGATTGTGTTTCTCCAGAGACCATGTCTACCTCAGAAAACCAAGAAGAGGGAGTCCAAGGTAAGAGACATGAGAGCTCTTTTCTCTTCCTCCCTGGGTTTATGTCTGCACACCTTGGCTTCAGTGGGGTCTGTGCCAGCTGGGCCTCTCCAATTTCCAAACCAAACGCTCTGTGGGCTCAATGAAGACCTGGGTCCACACGGGTCATAGTAGGGATGCTAGGATGGGCTGTTAAGGAGCTGGAAACTGGTCCTCAGGCTCCCTGCTGGCCTGACCACCGAGCAGATGGCAGATGCGTTTCTCCTCATCAGTGTGTGCTAGAGAATCCCACAAGGCTAAACTCGGGATTCCACAAAGTCAGCCGCAGTTTGACAGAGGCCTGAGAAGGGCTGAGATCATGGTCAATGCCCTTCCTGAGCTCACGGAATTTGGCTGGAGGTCAGGCCTGGCTATTCGACCTCTCGGGACATTGGGGTTTGCAGACCCTGGCCTGGTGTATTAGTGTAAGTCTGTAATCCTGCACTCATTGCAGGAAGATGAGTTTGAGGCCAGCCTCTGCTATCTGTGTGAGGGCCCTGCCTTATAGCATAAACCAGCCGTTTGCTAATCTTAGCAGAGGCACTCCCTGCTTCTTCTTGCTGGAACCTGAGCCAAAGGTCTTTGTCTGACAGTGATGGAGACTGAGGCCAGCATAGCCTGTGGTAGTAGTCATCCCCATGCAGGCCTGGGCTGGAGTGCGTCGCCAGGTCTCTCTCCTCCTTGGAGGACTTCTTCTTGTCTATATAGTATAAACTTAAAGATTTACATGGCAGGCAGAGTGGAAAAGAGCCTAGGCCGTGGGGAAGGGGTGTGCTCTTGAAGGGGATATTGGAACTTGTGCCATTTCTCTTTTGGTTTCTGGGTCACCATGGGTGAACACTGTCTATCGCCCACTCCCTACGGTCATGTGCTGTCTCACCTCAGGTCCAAAGGCAACGGGATCAACAGACTACAGACCAAACCCTCTGAGCCAAGCTAGACCTTCCCTTCTTTCAAGTTGACTTTCCTATGATGTTCAATATTGATTTTTATTTTATGTGTACATGGGTATGCCTGCATGCATACTTGTGTGCCAGTGCCTGTGGAGGCCAGAAAAGGGTGTTAGAGTCCATGAATCAGTTACGGGTGTTTGTGAGCTGCTTGGTGTGGGTGCTGGAATTGAACCTGTGTCCTCTGAAAGAGCACCTAATGCTGAGCCATCTCCTTCCCTCCCTCCCTCCCTTCTTCCCTCCTCTCTCTCTCTCTCTCTCTCTCTCTCTCTGTGTCTTTCTGTGTCTCTCTGTCTCTCTCTGTGTCTCTGTTTCTCTCTCTCTCTCTCTCTCTCTCTCTCTCTCTCTCTCTCTCTCTCTCTCCAGCCTCCTTTAGTTTCTTATTCTATTAGAGCAAAATACATGGAGTAGCCTGTTGTAGGTGTACACTAGCTTTTCAGGAAGAGACCAGCATGTCGATGGAGTCTACCAAAGCCCAGTTAGGTGTCACCTGGATCTACCGTAGTCCACCTTGACCGCCCTACCCACACTTTGGCGGAAGCTCTGCACAGTTGGCACCTCCCCCATATACCCTACTCTCTGCTCACGAGTCCCAGTAGGAACATCCAGCCAGTGAACAGATTGCAGTAGCTCCCTGTCAGCCAACAAACACTGTGGGTTGCCCATTTATTGGAGGAATGCCAGTTTGGTGAGGACAAGAAGCCAGATGGGCTGGAGTGCAAAGGAAGGCCACTCTCTAGGCTCTGGGATAGGAATGTGACAGGTGACACCAGAGGTGGACCAGAAGGCAGCTGCCAGTCATCATTAACCACCAGGAGCAGTCAGCCACCACCTGGAAGATGGATGGCCGTGGACTGATATCAGATAGTGCTCAGTCACGTGCTCTCAGGACGCCACCAGCCACAGAGAGCAACACTGAAGGTCTGCTAACAGACACGGAGAGATTGGGCTTTCGCCCTTTGGTGGAAACGGCTCTAGACCCCCTTGCCAGCTGTCTCTGTGGGGCTCCTTGGTTTTCACACGAAGACCTTGGCATTCCACAGAGAGGACACGAAAGTCGAACTGGCTTTCCTCAGGAAAGGACAGAAGCCATGTTTTCTTAGTGGGCGAGCCAACCCTCACTGGCTAGGCTGATGCGGACAGACTGCTCTCTCTTCTTCAGTGTCCTGCGTCAATGTGGTGCTCAGCAGTTTCTTGTTTTCCGGGAGGCAGCCCTCCCTCCACCCCCTGCCAGGAAAGGAAGCTTCCAGAAAGAGTTGTGTGCATTCCGTATCCCACTCTCTTCGTCCATCCCCACCCTTCCCACCTCTGCTGCCACCTCCTGGGTCTGTGTCCTGTCATGACCCTGTCAGCCCCTGATTTTTGTTTGTGAGGTACCTGGGTTTTAGGTGATGCTCAGGAGATACCTGCTGAGTCGCTGACTGATTAATCAGACCTCTCAGCCCTGAACACAGTGTGCTAGCACTGGAATTTAAAGGACGGGACTGCAGGATTGACAGATGTGACCTAGTGTGTCCTGTCAATCATTCTAGTCGACTGTGCTAGAGGAGTGTTCCTTCCTTCTCCTTCCTCCCTCCTTCTTCCTCCCTCCTTTCTCCTCCTCCTCCCTCCTTCCTCCTGCTCCTTCCTTCTTCCTTCCTCCCTTCCTCCTTCCTTCATAAGATTTTATTTTTAACCACATATGAGTGTGTGTCTGTGAGAGTGTGGGTTTGTGCATGTGCGTGCAGTGGCCATGGAGACCAGATGTATCAGATGGCCCTGGAGCTGGACTCTGGTAATGGTGAGCATCCTGACAAGGGTGCTGGGAACCAAACCTGCAGAGCCGTCCTCTGCTCCCAGCTCAGCTTCCTGAAGCAAGCGCGTACAAGCTTCTGAAAGGCACTCATTAGACCCACCAGCCCCTGCTCTACAACCTAACTGTAAGGTGAAGGCTCTCTGCCCTTCTTTCCTTCCTTCCTTCCTTCCTTCCTTCCTTCCTTCCTTCCTTCCTTCCCTACGGGTTCTCGCCCATTTGTCCTTTTCCTTTTGGAACTACAAAACCTAAGGTCTTGTGGGTGCTAGGCAACTGTTGTTAGAGTGAGCTACATCCCCAGCTGTGTGTGTGTGTGTCTGTCTGTCTGTCTGTCTGTGTGCTTATATATGTATACATATATAAACACATATATACATACACACATATATAAACACATGCACATGCATAATTTTTTTTGAGACAGGCCTAAATAGGGTGCCCAAGTTGGATCTAAGCTCACTCTAGCCCAGAAGACCTTAGCTTGTGACTTCCTGCTTTCACCTCTCCGGTAGCTGCCTTACAGGCCCAGCCCCCACACCTAATTCTGAGTTCGGTAGGTGAAGCCGGATTAAGCAGTCTCAGTGCCACTGTGTGGCAGCTGAGAAGAGCCCTGGTTCCGTTGTCCTGACAGTCATGGTACTTGACCGTACAGACTCCCTGCCACTCCTCCAGCTGCAGAACTGCTCTCTTCAGTTGGGAGAGCCCTGAGGTTGTGTTCCAGACCTGAGGCAGGCTGTGCTCCTGGCCTCTTCCCAGTTTCTGTCCTCTTTTGGAGGCTCGGGATCTGAAGCTGGTACTGTTTATCACATGGGGCAACTGCCCCATTCCTACAGGAGGCCTGCCTCAGAGTGCAGAGCGGGAGAGGCTGAGGAAACCCTTTCCTGTGGACGGCCTGAGAACCACCAGCAGCCGCAGTCGGACTTGAGAGTCGAGTCAGTTCCCATCCTGCTTGCCCACTGAGCTGCTTCCTCTGGAACCAGGGCCTGTAGCTGGGTTTTCCAGAGACTTCCGTGATGACGTTGCTCCCCAAGGGCCTGGGTCTCAACTGAGTAGTCTGGCCCCTTTCTGGACTCACCTGTGATCCTCCACTCACACTCTCTCATAATTAATGCTTTATCGTATGTGATGTCAGGGAGCCTACAAAACAGGAAGCTCTTTGTTTTTGATAAGCCAAACCAAAGTATCATTCACTGCCACTAAGTCTGGACTTCATTAGTTGGTGCCTTAGGTATAAGGGCCCCCGTGACCTGACCACTTCATTCTGACCTCTGAATGCCCGAAGTGCTTATGCTCAGAGGTGAGCCATTCCAAAGGTGCCCTTATCCCCTAGAAAAAAGATTGTTTTGTTTGTATTTTGTTTTGTTTATTTGTTTTTGCTCAGAAAGGAAGGCTGGGAAAGTAGTTCTGAAGAAATCAGGTCAAACTCAAGCCCTGGAGTTTCCTAACTGTGTGACTTGGGACAAGTTATCCAATATCTCTGAACTTCTCTGTACTATGTATAAAATAACACTAATAATGCTTTTGGGGGGGGCTTACCTGGGGAAATGAGGGAGTCGTGAGCTCCTGTCAGACATGAGACATAGTAGGTTCTCATATTCTTAGGCAGTGTGCCTTGGAAACTCTGAATGTGGACCACTGTCCCATACCCAGGCCCAGACTACCCTGCCAAAGAGAAAGTGGGAAGGCCTGAGCCACACCTCCCTGGGGATCTGGCTCTGTGATTGCTGGGAGATCCAGGCAGCAGCAACAGAAGTCCCAAGGTCACCTCAAATCCATATGAGAACACAGAAATAGTATAGTCCTAAAGGCCTGTGTTTGCCTGGGCAGGTCCCTCTGTGATGACCCAGAAGGGTAGAAGGTGGCTGAAATGGGTCTTACGTAGCCCATGGTGACAGGCCAAACTCTCCTGGAGAAAGTGCTGGAGGAGAGCAGCTTCTGTGCCCACCTCACACCCCTAGAGCTCTTAATCTTTTCCAGGTCAACAAAAGGTGGCCTAGAGGACACTCTGTGGCAAGAGAGCTGGACATTTCCTGGTGTGTTAGCAAGGGCAGATACTGAGCCCATGGTGGAAAGTGGTCCTCTCAAGGCTGGCAGAACTGTCCTTGATAGGACACTGTGTGCCCACAGGAGGCATTACTCAATGCCAGCTACAGTGTATGGGGCTATAAGAGGGACTTCACAGAGATAAGGGTTTCCTTGGGGACAGCCATTCTATCCCAGGGCCAGGATATGGACTCAGCAGCCTTGGGGTGCTTTGGGGTAGCTACAGGCCACCTCTTACTTGAGGCAGTCTTGCCATTCTTTCAGCAAAGGCACAGCTTCCTGACCTCCCCCAAAAGCTGACTGCTCCAAGGATAAAATACAGGCTAACTTAACCAACGTCTCACAAATCCATGGGAGAGGTCGTTGTTGTTGGTGTTTGTTTTGCTCTCTGACTTCTTTAAGAATTGAGGCCACTATTTTTTTGGGGTAGAACGCTCTGACAAGACCAGGCAGGCTTTGAAAGTAGTTTGTATAGCGTGTTTTTGTTCCGCCCTCCCAAAGCACTCAATCTTTTAGGAGGTGCCTGCCATGTTTCTCGCTGATGGTGCAGCTGCATTCTTAGGCTTTCCCCTGAGTGTGCTGGGAACATTGATATTCTGTCCCTGCCCCTGCAGGGCAGTCCACAATCAAAAGGCCGTGGCTTTGTTTCCTTGTTCCTCAGCTGGTGGAACTCTTCTGGTGAGGATCGGGAGGTGTGGCCTGGTTGGAGGAAGTGTGCCACTGGGATGGGCTTTGAGGTTTAAAAAGCCCCTCCCATTCCCAACTAGCTCTCTCTGTCTCGTGCTTATAGATCAGATGTAAGTCTCAGCTATTGCTCTAGTGCCATGCCTGCCTTCTGCAATATACCCCACCATAGTGGTCATGGACTCTAACCCTTTGAAGCTATGAGCCCCCAAATTAAACTCGAAATAAATGCTTTTTCTTTTAAGTTGATTTAGTTACATTGTCTCATCACAACTGTAGAAAAGTAGGACACCCAGGCCTCCTGAGCACAGGGTGACATTCATGTTTCTCCTAGCTTTTTTCCTCGAATACGTAAGTGTATGTTTGCCATAATTACCCCGGTGCAACTGAAATGGAAGACGGAGACTAGTGAGAACTTAGAAGCGAAAGTCCCATTATGTCTCATGATCACAAAGGAGGCAGAGAAATCTGGCCACTGAGTGTTCACGCCGGATTCTCTCAGCAGCCCCACCCCCGCCCCGCTCATCAGAACTACCTTAAGATCAAATCCTCTCACAGGTATATGGCCTCAAAACTCCCAGCCTCTGTTGATTTCTTTTCACACAAGCGAATGCTTAGTTGTAGTAATGTCTGCAAAGCAGGCTCAAGGATGGATTTGGGTGGCGGAGGCCTTCAGAGAAGGTACCCTAGTAGGGAGGAGCAGAGGGAGAAGCTGGGGTGAGCTGCGTTCCGGTCGGTCTCCGGGTGACTGTGAGCTGGGCTAGCTTTCAACAATCTTAAAACAAAATGGTCTGTTATGAACCAGCCACACCAGTTGTAGGTTTGCAGGTTGCCAGGAGACCTTCTCCTCCTCCTTCCACAGCTCCCCAAATCTAGAACACACATGGAAGGTGTCGAGCAAGTACCAAGGGTGGGAGAGAATGGGTTGGATTAGATTTAGCTTGGTGGTGCCCCAGGAATCTGGGAACCGGGTTGGTGATGTGAAGCAGAAGAATCGGCTTCTGAGATCTGTACCCGTCTCCACTCTCTGTGCCTTCTAGTTCCAGTGGCGGTTCTCCCGGAACGACATCCACAGCAGGCAGACAAGGAAATCCAAAGGGAAACCCAGCGCCGGAGACAAGCAGCAAGCGGAAGAGAACGAGAAGAATCTAGACGACCAGTTCTCCAGGGCTGGAGATGTGGGAAACTGTGTGCTGGGGGCACAGCAGTGGGGCAGAGCCTCTGAGGTCAGGGAGCAAAGGCCGGGCTCAGCCGCCGTGCAGAACGGCCCCGCTGGCCACAACAGGGACTCGGTGACCCTTAGGCACTCGAATCCCAGAGCAGAGGCTGAGCTGGTTCCAGGCCCCGCTCCAACAGAAGCAAATTGAGTCAGTAGTTTGTGCCAGGCCTGCATTGTGATTGCAAACCTTGGGAAGCTTGCTAGCAGCTGGTTTGTTCTGTGTTGTTACCGTTTGGCTTGACCTCCCATTGTTAGCCCAATGGCCCTGTGAGGGCGGGTCTCCGAAGGTGGTGTTTTCTGCACATCCACTGGAAAGCTGTCTTAATGACCCACTTATATTAGAGGGCAAGGTTGGGCCGTTCCTCCTAGACCTCAGGGCTGGAGGCCTGGCTCCGGTCCCGCCCCTTCCACAAGGGAAGGTATGGGCCACAGTGCCTGTGCTGCCCCACAGGGCGCCAGAGCACATCTGGGTCAACTTCTGGGACATCCTTCGCTACAAACCAAGGTTTTTCTGCTCACTCCTACGTGCTGCTGCTCTGGGCAAGAACTTAGTGACTTTAACCCCGCAGCCTGCCGGCTGGCCTCTCCACCTGAACTCTGGAGACCCTGCTGATGTGGAAGGCAGAGATGTTGGAGAGGAAGTCTCCTGCCTGTCTTAAGATAGTTATAAATAGGGGTTGGGGATTTGGCTCAGTGGTAGAGCACTTGCCTAGCAAGCGCAAGGCCCTGGGTTCGGTCCCCAGCTCCAGAAAAAAAAAAAAAAGAAGAAGAAAAAGATAGTTATAAATACTGGCGATCTGGAAGCAAACAGGTAATTCCCTACGGCCCGGCTCTTGTTCAAGAAAGTATTCTGTGTTAATGTTAATGCCAAAAAAAATGTTTTTAAATTTTGTCTTCAACACATGTACGAATATGTTGTCATTTTTGAGCAGTTGGTAACTGGGTGCCCTCGTGTGCTATTTCTGTTGACGTGTCATTGACTGAGTTGTACGCCGTGCCTGTCACATGTTTAAACTGTCCATAAAGTGTTGTTAAGGCTTTAAGTAGAAGCATCTGGCAAACCGTGGAGAGAGAACACCAGTTGTCTCAATGGAAACAGCCCTGTCTCTTTCTTGTTTAGTTATTTAAAGCAATAAAATGACCTGAGTTTAGTGCGTGGTAAGAAGTGAGTATTTGGGGGTTGGGATTTAGCTCAGTGGTAGAGCGCTTGCCTAGCAAGCGCAAGGCCCTGGGTTCGGTCCTCAGCTCTGGAAAAGAAAGAGAGAGAGAGAGAGAGAGAGAGAGAGAGAGAGAGAGAGAGAGAGAGAGAGAGAGAGAGAGAGAGAGAGGTGAGGTGAGGAGAAAGAGAGAAAGAAAGAAAGAAAGAAGTGAGTATTTGCCGTGTCCGGCAGAGGCCTTGGACATGGAGGGCTCAACCCCTCACCCTGGTGACAATTACATTTTCTACCTCCTACCAGTGTGGTAGACCAGGACAAACAGCAAAGCTACCTAAACACAGCAGGATTTCAAACTTTGGTAAAAAGAAGTGGAAAGTGAAATCAGATGTCATCCAAGTGAGTGAGAGGGAACAGGTTAATTCCAACACGTGGTTTCTAAAAGTTTCACGTAAGTTATCTAATAAGGAAAATTTTTCTCATCTCCAAGTTTGTTAAAAACAAGACCTGCAAACCTGTGAAGAGGGCAGAACCGCAAAGCCATGTGTGGCCATATCTTTTTAAGTTTTAATTTTCTGTGTCTGGGTGTTTTGCCTGCATATATGTCCGTTACACCAGTTTCCTGCCTGAAGCCTGCTGAGGTCAGAGAAGGAAGTCAGGTCCCTGGAGCTGGGGTGGCAGACGGTTGGCCGATCAGCTTTGGCTACGTGTTGTAATAAGTAACATTTATGTTTTATTTGCTATGGAGGAACTGGAGGAGTGTTTTTAAAATTCAGGATGTTGTCCAGTGTCAGGCTAACAAATGATACTGGACCGTCTTCAGGGGCCTCGCTGCTTCTTTTCTTCTCCCTGAATCCTGCTGATTCTGGCAGGATGGCACTGTATCGTAGAAGTTCTCAAACTAGCTATACATTGGAAAAACGGGGGCGGTTACCACCACCAAAAAAAACATATAAGCGAACATGTTTGAATATCATTAACCTAGTCCGATGTCAGTGAAATGTGATTATATCGCAAAACAAGGTAGAGTACCATCCTTTCCATCCATGGACTCCGTGCTTAATGTAAGTAAAATCATCTGTTCTTTTCTCTTTCTTCAGCTTTTCTTTTCTGCACAGAACATTTCTAAATTTATTAATTCAGAACTGTAGAAAGCTTAAAAACCTTTAATCACATGTGAGAATAAACTTATCAGGTGTGCTTCCGTAATCTTTTTAATTAAAATAGAATTACATCATCCTCCATCTTCCCTTCCTCTCTCCAGCCCCAGCTATGTGCCCCCTTGCTCCCTCTCACATTCATGCCGTCCTTTTTAGATTGTTACTGTTCCATGATTGCTGGAACACACACACACACACACACACACACACACACACACACAAGTAAATACAACCTGCTGAGTCTATTCGCTAACACGTGTGTGTGTGTGTGTGTGTGTGTGTGTGTGTGTGTGTGTGTGTGTGTGTGTGTGTGATTTCCTACAGTTTTCTAGGTTGGGCTCATGGAGTCCCCCTTGTAAGTCAGTATCTCTGTTGCTGTTGTCCTTCAGGTCTTTCAGCAGCCATGTTGCTACAGGGAGGATGCAGGCCCCAGCACCCCCCACCACCAGCCACAGCAACCCCCCCCAGCTCCAGTCCCCCCGACCCCCCCTCCATTTCTGGAAAACATGGTCTCAGCAGGTTTCCCGGTCCTCTGGATCTACTATCCTGTCTTCTTTTCTAACTCTTTGCTCTCTGCCAGTCAGATGCAGGAGTTGTCTCGTAGAGATATTCACTGGGGTTGAGCACCCCACCATGACTGTTCTCTGGACTCTCACCAGCCGTAGTTCTTTGTCATGGTCTCCATCTGTCTCGAAGAAAAGCATCTTCGATGAAAGCCATGGGCTGCAGTTACCACGGGAATAAGGGTCTGTATTTAGAGTGCAATTGTGCTGGTCCAATAATGTGGGCACAGTAGGTTCTCCTCTAAGTGAGGTCCATGCTCACCAGCTCTGGTATTAGCTGGGTTTCCAGCACCAGGCATGGTCACACAGCTGGAATCCTTACACCAAGATGAGTGTCGCTATCGTAGCTGTCAGGACTGGTCTTCATCGTGGTTCATAGGTTTCACAGCTGGGTAGGATTATGGGGTACCCACATCTCCCTTGGCAGTTTGCACAGACCTGCTGATACTATTACAGCTAGTCTTCCTGGTAGAGGCTTCTGGGTCTAATCCCATTGAAATCCTTGTGCCCAAAGTCCGTGGTGTCTTCAGAAATAGGGACTTACCTCCAACATCTGGGAGGCACCCAAAGGCAACAGTAATAGTTGAAATCATTTTGGGAGTCTCTTGAATTCCTCTGACCAACAACTGGAAAGGGTTTTTTCCATGAGGTTTTGTTAGATTGTCTATGGCTCTGCAGGGAGGGTCATCAGCCCACATAGCATAACTTCATTAAAAATTCTTATGCGCATAGACATATATATTGTATATCATCTTACGTATCCTCACCCTGGGGCACAAAACAAATCTCGATACATTCAGGGGAAAATAGGCAAGAATATCATTCCTTCTGGCTTTTCAGAACATCCCTAGAGTTATTCTTCCCTCTCCTTCTGTATGGACCTTCTGCCTTATCCCGAATGAAAGCACACACCACAGCCCGCTTAGTTCCCTGGTTCCCGAGTTTACTTTAGATCCTGTACTCATATGTGGACATCTGGAGCTAGGAACCACAGATGAGAGAGAGCATTGGTTTTTCTGGTCCTGGGTTAGCTCAGCCAGTGTGTTTTCTAGCTCTATCATTTCCCTGCAGACTTCATGATTTCACTTTCTTCATAGAGTCCCACTGTTTATGTACCTGGTCTTCATCAGCTGAGGAGCATTTGGGTTGGATTTTTTTGAGGCAGGGTCCCTCTATGTAGCCCTGGCTGGTCTGGAACTTCCTGTGTAGACCAGGCTGGCCTCTACCTCACAGAGGTCTGCTTGCCTCTGCCTTCCAAGAACTAGGATCAGAGGCATGCACCACCACCACCACCACCACCACCACCACCACCACCACCACCACCACCACCACGCTTGGCTCCTTCTGAAGGCACTTAGAGCTATGGATTTCCCTTGTGTGACTGCCTTCAGTGTGTCCCTGGGGTGTTCTTGTGTCGCATTTTTATTTTCGTCTGGTTCAAGGATTTTTTTCTTCCGTGATTTCTTCTTTGCCCTGTTTGTCATTCATTAATGAGCGGCCTGATCTCCACGAGACTGCACGTGCTTGTTTGCTGCTGACGGTTTGTTACTTTGGGGTCAGAATAAATAAAGTTATCTCATTTTTTCCCTGAGTGTATTGAGTGTATAGCTTCCATAGACTGCTGAGTAGAAAGTGTACTTTGGTGTCTGGGTGGAATATTCTATAGATATCTGTCGATACATGAAGTCTCTTTTAATTCTGCTGTGCTTCTGTTTGTTTTTGTCCAGATGACCCCGTGAGAGAAAGCAGGGCATTAACATCACCTACTACATCAGCGTGATGTTGATCCGTGTCTTTTATTTTGGAAGTGTGAGTCTCTTGGAGCGGGATGCGCCAGAGTTTGAGCTCTGTGCTTCTCCGTTAATTGTTCCCTTGATTAGAAACGAAGCGTCTTTTATCTCTTCTGAGGAGTCTCAGTTTGAAGTCTGTTTTGTCAGACGTGAGTGTGGTACTGAGTGCCGGCTTTCCAGTCCCTTTTGGTTAGGGTGTGGCTTTCCATCCCTTCGCTTTAAGGCACTTCCTGTCTTTAAAGCTGTTTCCTGGAGACAGCTTCCGAAAGATACATTTTGTTTCTCGATTCGGTTCAGATAGCCTGTGTCCTTTAACTGGATACTTAGGGCGATTGATGTATAAAGTGATTCTTGGAAGGTGTGTGTGTGGGTTGCAGTCCCTTTGCTGTTTGTTTTGCTGCCTGTGTGCTTAGCGTCCCCTCGGGTTTCAGTAATTACTGCTTCGTTTATTTTCTTTCTTGAATCCCTCGGCTTCCCTCACCCTCTCTTCATTTCTAAGCATCCCTAAGTATTTTGCCTTTGGTATTCTCTTTGCGGCTGATCTGGAGGACAGGAATTCTTTTAGCCTGTTTGTTTGACAGAAAGTTTTTATTTCTCCTAATATGGCAGGCAGTATTGCTGGGTCTGCAGTTGGCATCTCTGGTCTCTTAGAACTTACGTCCTAAGGCTCTGCTGTGTTCAGAGTTTTCATTGAGATGGATGTGGTGGTGCGCGTCTCCAGCCCCAGTGCTCAGGAGGCAGAGGCAGGAAAGAACTCTGAATTCAAAGCCTGCCTGTCTACAGTGTTAGTTCCAGGCGAGACCCTGTCGCAAATAATTAAACGTTTGCATTGAGAAAGCAGCTGTTATTCCAACCTTTGTTTGCTTCTTTTGCTTATGTAACTTAAATGTTTTTTTTTTTTCTCTTGCAGCTGTCAGTACTCCTTTGTTCTGTATGTTTAGTGTTTACATGCTGGTGCTGTGGGGAGCTTTCTTTTCTGGTTTTATCTATTGGCCTTCCGTATCCTTCTTGAATCTCTATGGTGTCTTTTCTTAGTTTGAGGAAGTTTATTCTCTGATCTTTTGGAAACCCTGGTCTGTGCCGTTGACCTGGGCTGCTTCTCTCTCTCTCTCATCTATGCCTGTGATGCCCAGATTTGGTCTTTTCATGGCGTCCCGAGTTTATTGCATATAGAAAAGTATTTTTATATTCTTTGCTTGGGTGGCCTAATTCTCCTCCTTTATCCTCAAGGCCTAACGTTCTAGCCTCTACTCCATTCTCCTTGTGAGGCTTTCTTTCCCTTGTGTTTTCTAGGTAAATGATTGATTCATTTCCTTTTTCTTCAATACTTGTTTCTTTAATTGAATTTGCCTTCCCAATCCTAGACTGTCTTTGTCATTTCATTCACCGACGTCTGTGTTTTCTTGACTATTACCTTTGAGTTCCTCAAGCCTATTCTTTCCTCTTCCTTCTACTCCATGATTTCTTTGAGGAAGTTTGTTGGCGTTGTTTTAGTTCTGGAATTTATCTAGGTTATTCTCATCAGAGCCCTTCTAAAGGACCGGGGCAGAGGGGCCTGCTGATCCTAGCAGGCAGTGATGGATCCTGCTGGTCTATTAAGCTGACCTGGCGTCTGCAGGCTTCAGTATTTCCAGCCTCTCATAGTTTGGAACCACAGTACGTGGGATGTAAACCGTTTCATGCCTTTGAATACGCCCGAGACCAGAGTTCTTCCTTTCCAGCACCCTCAGTGCCCCATACTGTTGGCTTTGCTAAGCCACTGTGGTGGCAACGTTTGTCCTCACTGATGCCGACAGAAGTGTGACAGCAGCATTTATGAGGGCCAAATTTATGTAGTGGTGGCAGTAAGTGACAAGGGGGTGAAGACCTGGTGGCTCCTCATCGGAACCTTTGCATCTCCAGCCCTCCTGTGACTCACTGGAGTAGCTGACACTCGATAGAGCAGCTCCAGAAACCATTAGCCTGCATTCTAGCAGCCTGCATCTAACCCAATTCTCATAATATGTTTTATCTATCCGCCCTTGAATCAAAAAAAAAAAAAATCACAGATGATCCACGCCGGGAAATGCTTCTCAGCAAGACCATGTTGTCCTCAGACCCGTCCCTCTAACAGCGTGCCGTGTATTCCCTGTCCAGCATGTTAGGGGCAGCAGCGTGATCTAGGTTCTGTCACGTGGGGTCCACAGCATCAGTTAAAGGTATGAGGGGTTAAAACAGACAACAAGAGGAAGAAGAGGCGAGGGTGGCAGGCCTGTGGTCAAACGGGCTTATTACTGACTCGGCTGTGATGGAGGGACTTGTTCCTATAGCCCTGTAAGAAGGTCAAGGCGGCCCTGCGTGAGGAGAGCAGGGCGGGCCCCCTATGATTAGCTTTCGTCCCCTTAGTGACCTGCTGATTACAGCCTCCCCTGAGAGGTCGGGCTTCCTGTACCTGACTGGTAGAGCCTGAAGCAGGATGTCACATCTCGGGGCAAGACTCATTAGACCTTTGGCTGGGGTTTTGAGGGGCCTGATGCCAGAGACGGAAGTAAAACAACATTCCCCATAGCTTCCTGCTGATAGCTGCTGTTTGTGCTGCCAGGCTAAGAGAACGAACCCAGTGCACGGGGGCTGACTCTGGGAACCTGGCAGGTGCTTGCTTCCCCAGCACGCCCAGGCAGACTGCATCTCTCTTCTGCAGAGGTGGAAGGGCTTCATGAGACCCGAGTGTGGACATGGCCGTGAGAGATCATATTGTTTAACATGCACCATGGCGGTGGGTGCGGGAGGAGATCATAAGAAGCGCTTTGTGAGCCTTGGTAAGGAATTGGTGGCAAGGATTCTGGTTCTGTTTATCCTCCAAACAATCCTGACCAGGGACAGAAATACGCTGGTCAGTTTTAAATAGGAAAATGACAATGGATTTATATTTTAAAAAAGAACCCCGTGGCTGTAAGGTTAGGGCCTGGATTGTGTGTGCCAAGGCAAAATAAAAGGCTGATGCTTTCTCCCTGCTGATGAATACTGCTGGCTTCAATGCCGGAGAAGGGGGTACAGATATGAGAACTATTTAGCAGCAGAAAGTAGTTGGATTTTATGATTCGAGGAACAGGGGAGACATTGACGTTGCCAACCTGCGAGGGTTCAGATGAAATTTCCTCAAAGTAACAAACAGTGGCTTTGCTGTCGCTTAGCAGTTGTCTAGAACCTCTGTGTGCATCCCTTTCAGGGCTCTAACAATGTTCACGAGTCAACAGTCTCTAAAACCGAAGTCTCCAGAGAGGTGTCACTGTGGAACAAGAGAGTAGAGACTGCGTGCACACAGTCACACAGAGGAGAGCTGCCTGCCTTGGGTCTGCAGAGCACAGCCCGAGTTCTCCCCCAGTCTTACTAATGGTAATGCGCACCCTCCGGCAGGTACTGGAGGTGAGCCTCATGGCTGTCAGGTATAGACTGTGTATTAGGAAGGGAGTGAGAGAGCGCCCGCCACCAGGGACAGGTTCCAACCCCACATTGGCTATGATGAAAGAAACGCTGCTCACCCTACCACGAATGCAGCAAAGCCTGTCCTGTATTTAAATGTGACGCCCACCAGGTATCGAGTTCAGAATGGTTCTGGAGTTTTCAGCTGCCACATTTCACCTCTCCAGGTAAGCATGAAACTCCTAAATGTGTCGTCTTTTTCAAAGACAAGAAGAGGGCTGGAAAGGCGGTGTAGTGGTTAAGAGCACGTATTGATTGCCCGAGCAGAACACTCAATTCAGTCCCCAGGACCTTAGTGGAGCCCTCACAGCCACCTGTCGCTCCAGCCCCAGGGCATCCTGTGCCCTCTCTGGCCTTGACGGGCACATGTGCTCATGTGCACACTTGCAGGCACACGTACACACACACACACACACACACACACACTACATAATTAAAAATAAAACATTTAAGTCTTCAAAAACAACAAAAATTATATTTAAAATATTCACACAGAAAAAAACTTAAACATACATGTTACTGACATATATGAACAGTAGAATCTAAAAGCTAAGTGTGTATAAAACGCATTTGATGATACCATGTCAGAAAAATGCCCTTGGGGACACAAATCTCCATATATTCGAGGCCTGTAGAAACCCGAAAGTGGGAGTGGTCAGAAAGGGTAACTAATGTGATAGCCAGACATCAGAACTGCAAGGCGAAGATTTCTACAGTCTGCAAGAAAGATCACATCCTACTTATGGGCAACCTAGTCTGTCAATAACATAAAACGAACATAATTAGACCGGAAGGAGATACATACTCCAGTACCCTAAGAATAAGGGTCTTCGCTTTCGAGTAAAATTCGTTAGAACTGTCTCCACATTGATTGTAATCTCTCAAACATGTCTAAACCGTCTCCCGTGTACGTACTCCCAATATCCACATATCAAGGTCGCCAAGACCGTCCAGTTGACAGGTCTGTGCGTGCTGGTTAGAGCTTAACCTCTCCTATCACAGCAGAAACAGGGTTGCCCAGTCCATCCTCAAACATGGTCCTTATGTGACAGTTCCTTTGCCAGTCTGCCAGAGCACTCTTCGTGTCCCTTCTGAGTCCCAGACCTGAACAACTCGTGATCTAGTCTAAGCCACTGACAGAGCAGGGGCAAGTTGAAAGAGGATAAAACACATGGGCGCGCGCGCGCACACACACACACACACACACACACACACACTCCGCATATACATACATACAAACATACATACACACGTGTGTACACACACCACATATATGTATGAATGCATGCACTGCTCATCTTCTGTGGTTGCTAAAGTATGAACTCAAAATATATTAACTGATAAAATCGTTAATTTATAAAGGAAAAAAAATACTGATCCTGCACCTTTCCTCTGCAGATTCATTTTGTTGATGAGGGCAAGTTCTTTATAGAATAATCAGGGGTAATGCATTCAGGAAGTACAATAAACGGGTAATTAATCCTTAGTGATTAATGGCTGCTAAAACAATCAGGTGAAAGGTTGGGAGAGCTTTTTACTAGGTAGATCAGATAGACAAGAGTGTAGACCACTGGTCCTTTCTGACATTAACAGTGAGGCAGGCCATGGCTTGTGTGCCACAAAGGAAGCGCATCACTTTGTAATGACGTAGTCTTGCAAAAAAGATTAACTCTGATTCTAAGTTCCAGACACAGCTTAGTGACCTGTTTACATGAGACAGAGGATAAAGGATCTTGTTAATAGCACCTTGTGGGGCAGTAAATTGGGTGTTAAATGTCAGACCTGTACAAGAAAGAAGGCAATCTCTTCAACAAAAGGATTTGGAAGGACGTAAGTGTACAAATGGGGCAGGATGTCACCTATTAAAAGAGACTTAAAAGACATCTACTTTATGTAAGTTGATGTCTTTAATCGTGCATGTCTGTGTGAGGGTTGTGTGCATGTAGAGTCCAGAGGCACTGGATCTCCCTCGAGCTGGAGTCAGAGACACTTGTGAGCCAACCCAGCATGAACCAAACTTGGGTCCTCTACAGGAATAATAGGTGCTCTTAACCACTGAGTTCCCGGGCCAGGCACTAACCTCTTGCTGTGCAAGTGTGAGGATCCGAGTTCAGGTCCCCAGAGCCCACCTCAAAATCTGGATGAAACATCTATGCACTGGTAATCCTGGTGCTGAAGGGGCAGACGGCCCGGGCTCACTGACCAAGTGGGTGAGCCTCAGGCATAACGAGAGAGCCTGCCTCAAAACAATGAGATAGGGAACGTAGAGGAAGGCACCTGACATGGTACACACACACACACACACACACACACACACACACACACACACACACACACACACACAAAGATAATCATTGTGACATTGGCTATAGGAAAACACAGGACGTCCGAGTGTTAGAAGATACTGAGAATCACTGTGACTTGTTCTGTGTGTGACAGCACTGCTTGTGGGAAGTGACTCATCTGTTACAGATACATTCTGTACAGCACTGGAGAATTTACAAGCGACATGGCAAAACCAGAAAGAACATGGCAGTCACTGAAGCTGCGTGGTGGACATGTGGGGTTCGTTTTCCTACCTCCTACTGTGACATACATTTGGAACATTCCCTGAAATTTCCTTCCTCCACTTCCTCTCTCCTTCCACCCTTCCTTCTAAAGTAAGCTTAATGTGATTGATTTATTTTTATCTTACCTGTGAGTATTTTGTCTTTGTGTTTGCCTATGTGTGCTTGGTGCTCTCAGAGGTCAGAAAAGAGCACTGAAGTTAGGGTTGTGAACGAGCATATGGGTGCTGGGAATGAAACCCCAGTCCTCTGTAAGAGCAGTCTTAACTGCTGAGCCTTCTCTCCAGCTGCCTAAAGGATTTTTACTAAGCCTCTGTGTGTGTGTGTGTGTGTGTGTGTGTGTGTGTGTGTGTGTGTGTGTGAGAGAGAGAGAGAGAGAGAGTGTTTATGCATGCACCCACATGTGTTTGTGTGTGCACATGTGTGTGTATGCATGCATGTGTACAAGTGTGCATGAAATATTCATGCTGCAAGCACAGTGTGAAAAAGGAAAGGTCCCTGCCTACGGGAAGGAGCGAGTTAGGGAACTGAGCTAGCTCCACCCAGCCTCCTGCCATCCTTTCTGAACAGGATAAGGCACAGCAAATGAGAAGCGACAACTCATTCACACGGTGTTATTCATTACCAACCCACAAGTGGTGTTCTTGTCTGCTCATGTTTAGACATGAGTGTAAAGTTTATATGAAGCAAAAGTCAACCAAGTGACTTGATCAAAGTCAGGGGCCTGGGAGATAATGTATGAGCTTGGCACAAAGGGCCTCCCTAGTCTCTGCTCCTGTTACACTCTAAGCCACCCTAGCTGAAGGTTCCTCAGTTTGAGTATCAGCCTGGCAGCAAGGGCAAAGGGGCATTCTTACCCAGCAGACTTCAAGATACCTTGCAGCACTTAGTCCTGAAAGGAACAACAGCGCAGACAAACAAAGGTCGTGGCCCAGCCCACCTCAGCAGCTCACATTGGTGACAGCAAGTCAGGCAGGGTGTCAAGGCTTGGCTGGGATCTCCAGGCAGGCAACTCTGCCAACAGCAGGCACACAGCATGGTGCTGCTGGGACAGAGGCAGGATGGCCTTTCCTGTGCCCCCATCCCATACTGCTCTGAGGAAGGTCCCCAGACACTGCAAACTTGTCACAGAGGGCTGGGTACCTTTTTGGATGACAGAGGAGCCTTGCTGACCCCACATCTCTGCGTCTCACTGTGCTGTGCTCCTGGCCTCTCCTCAGCTGTACAGCCCAGCTAAGGCTCTATGGGCCAATTGACAAGCCACAGTTCCTTGTGGAACTCAGCTTCTTCCTGGGATGAATTGCGTCGGATCCCCTCAGGTCCGCTGCCGCTCTCCCTCATACCGAATCTGGGATAGAATACAGCGGTGCACTGAATAGCAATGTTTTAGTCAATGTCAGGTCACACAACAGTGATCTCCTAAGACCGTACCTCTAAGTGACACGGGAGACACCCCTGTTTGTGATGTATACTTTTTAGTGTCTGCACAGTGCTGGTCACATAGCAGCACACAGCACAGAGTTGAATGCTAGCCATTGGTGACTGCTTAAAATCTGACAGAACTCTAAACAAGACGGAGGCTACATGGTGGACTCTTCAAGTCTGGTGAAGAAACGTGTGTTTAGGTCCACAAGTCCCTGGGACGTGTGCAACAGCAATGAAAAAATGAGCAACCTCCCTTCTTTTATCAGCTCCAGGTAGAATTCCTGAGTCTCCTGGGTCCCAGCACTGGGCTATCTCTGCAAAGGCTTTGTTCTCTTCCGTTACTTGTTCTCCGATACACAGTTCTGATACTGTGGGTCCAAGACTGCTCTGTCCCAGTCGGCCCATGGGCTTCTGGATTTTTCCAACTCTAAACACAGAACTTTCACCAGGGCAGCCCTGAGATGAGCTTGCATCACTTTCTGTCCACCTCAGGTTTGCCTCTCAGCTCCAGACTCCGGGGGTGGGGGTGGGGTAGGGGTGAAAATGCTGGGTGCCCTCTTTCATCATCAGAGAGCATGCATCGCCCGCCAGCCTGCCAGAGTCAGGAACAAGCCTCCAGAAGAAGGACCAGACAAAGCAGGCAAGCAGGACTCTGAAAGGGTTCTCCACCTCAGGCAGCCCTAAGCCAGACCCACCACTGCAGGCAGATTCAACAAGGAAGAAGTTGCCCACACTTTGCCTCAAACAGAAGCTGCCCTGGTAAGACAATCTTTAGAAAGGATTTCATTAGGGCTTCTTTTTCCCTCAAGCTTTGGCAATTGAGCAGCAATTTCACCACCAGGTCTTGTAACCGTTTCTGTTCCTTTGTTCTTTGTTGCTGCTGCTGCTGCAAGGTTCACATCTTTTCTGTCAGGAATTCTCACTTTCAGAGATGTGATTGATGGGCGCTTCCTGTGCCCAGTGGTCCACACTGCCTGGCTCTCACCTCCTCTGAGACGCCTGTACCCATCTGCGGTCTCATGACTCTTCTGCAGTCTCTGGTGTCCTGGAGAGTTGTTTTGACCTCGGTTTGTCTGGACAGGGTCTGGAGTACTTCAGGCTGGCCTTGAATTTGATGTACAGCTGAGGCTGGCCATGCACACCCGGTCCTCCTGCCTTAGCGTTTCAGGTGCTGGGCTTATGGCTGTGAGATACAAGTGCCTCAGCGGGTGACTTTAATATTCTCCCATTCCACCACCCTCCAATCCCATCCCACCAAGGCCCCATCTCTCCTGTAACTTAACTAACTGCAGGTGTCCTTGACAGTAGTGATTTTAACTGTCCTGGGTAAGATGTGTCTGTTAAATTTTATCTGAATTGATTAAGCCTTGCAAAGCCCTCTCCTCTTCCAGAGAAGCTAAAACATATTTTTTTAACCTGTTTATATATTTATTGGTATACATTCATTGTCCATGGAAATAGGCTTTACGAAAACATTTTCATTCAAATATAGCATCTGATGGCATTCACTCCACTTTCCCCTTTCCCACTGATCATCTAAATAGTTTTAGTCCAACCTTCAAATCCTATATGTTTTTAAAAAATGTAAACTAGCATGCAAAATGATGGGTTTTATTATGGTATTTTTACACACACTCTTTTCTGTTCTCCTGTTCCCTGAGCTCCAGCTTGTACCCTTTAGCACCATAAGCCGCCCTCCAACCTATCATGTCATGTCACGTGCTGCTTATGAACAATAACCCATTACACAGACTTGCTTGGTTTTTAAACAGCCCCCTCTCACCATACCTTAAATAGGAATTTGCCAGTGTTCTTTGCATTGTAGAACAGTTCTGTTCCTATTTTATTCCCAGCTATTTTATCCTCCTGTTCTTGTTAGAGATCCGCTGAGTGAGTAGTGGAAGAGGGACAGCAAGAGTGGGGTGAGTGTTAACTCCAACCTCTCTAGCAATCAGCATGAGGTTTGGAGGGTCTTCTGTGGACTGAGGGTCAGAGAACTCCCCCCTCCTCTCCACCCCGTGCCACTGTGAGAGCCTCTGCAGAGTCCAGTGTACACTGGAGCAAGCAAGAAAAGAGCCTTCAGTACTTTGTGGCTTTCTACTTGTAAGTGAAACTTCTGGGCCAACCTCCTGCAGCTTGTCACTACTCAGGCAGGTTTCCAGAGCCTCCAGACATTTTCCTGCTTGTCCATCGTGCAGGCTGCTTGCTGTTCTACCCTGTGATACAACACAGCCCTGTGGTGCTGCCAAAATGCACCTGGCTGCAGAGCTGTTCGCCATTTGTTGGTCTCAGATGAGAAATTGAGCTGACAGAGTGGGCCAGGCCAGCCTCTGGAGTATCCTCAAGGCTGAGAAGTGTAAGGCCCCGGGCAGACCCAGTCAGACTAGCTCTGGGGTCTTGCACCAATCAATTTGGTTCACTTCTCCCTGGAGCAGCTGGACAGGCAGCCTGAGGCTGTGCCAGGCCAAGTCTCACACAGGCCTATCCAGGTACCAATGTTTGGTGAGGTCACTTAACACCACAGCTGCCACCAGCAGTGAATGCACAAAAGTTCCTGGAGGGTCAATACCGCCTCAGGCGGGGCATTCCGGAAGCCGGCAGCAGCATGTGTGGTGATCCTAATGACTTGAGGGACCTAGCTGGTATTCAGAGTATAAGGCTGGAGATACTGGATACCCCACATAACTGGTGGTGCCTGACTCTGCCTCCTACTGAACAAAGCCTGCAAGTTTTCTGAGCTGCTCTACTGGTAGCCACTGCCGGAATATTCAGAACACAGAAATTCGCAAAGGACACCAATGAGAGCTCACTTTAATTCGAGGCGCTGGCTTTCCAGCCTGCCCCGGCGAGAGCCAGTTTGTTATCTGAGACCACAGCTTACCTCTGTTGGTTGAGCCGTTTGGGTGGCATTCTCGACAACCACCTAAGAGAACAACTTACATGGAGCAGACTGAGCCAAGCCGAGGTCCACAATGAGCTCCACTGTTACTGGGCCATGGTGGGGCATGCACTGGGTGGGGTGGGGTGGGTGGGTGGCACAGCAGAGCTAGTCTGTGTACTTCATGGAAGCTAGGAAGCCCAGAAAGAGAAGCTCACGGTTTTCTCCTTCTCCCTCCCTGCCCACACTCATTATGCATCTTTCCGCCCTGCGTTCCTCTGCTCTGGGAAATGCCATCCAGAGCACTCCCAGAGGCGAGTCTGATTAACCCCTGACACTGGCTCATCTTACAAATAAATGGAGACAATTTGCACAGAGCTAAATTCATCTGAATTTCCCAGAACGTAACAAAGCTAGAGAACACATTTGGTTAGGTTTTTTCTCTTCAGTGTCATGTGGCTCTAGGATGGTGGTGGCAGCAGCTCCGTGGACAGTTCCTGGGTCTGGAGAGTTGAACTAATGGACGTTAGCCAAAAGTCCTTTCGGCTGTCCTGAGCCTCCTCTGCCACCCTGGAAGTGTGTCAGCCGTGCGCTGCCCACTGTCACACACTACAAAGCTCAGGGAATCCCTAGCTGGGTTGAGTACATGAAGAGGTGACTGGGCTGTTGTGCCTCTCAGAATAGAACAGCACTGGATCTGATCCCCTCTTGGCCCCCAACAAACAATCGGGGATAACGATGTTGGTTCTGCAAGTGCAGTTTTGTTCCATTGCATGTTCCTGGCATAAATCAACGAAATGGGTGTCCTCCTGAGAAGTACTGTCACATCACAGGCTTCCTGAGAGTCCAACCCTTGGCATGCACACCATGGCACCTCAACACGTGTGAGCAATGAATTTAATTGGAAAAGCAATGATTTAAGAATAACTAAACTTGGGGTTAGGGATTTAGCTCAGTGGTAGAGCGCTTGCCTAGCAAGCGCAAGGCCCTGGGTTCGGTCCCCAGCTCCGAAAAAAAGAACCAAAAAAAAAAAAAAAAAAAAAAAAAGAATAACTAAACTTAAAGAAAAAAAAATCTAAGAAAAAACTCACTAAACTCATAGGTGTCTTTTGGTTAAATAGAAAGTGATAAGTGACTGGTAATCTTTCCTGTAAGGGACAAAATGGAACTTAACTGTTGTAAATGCCTCGGGAGACCATTCAGCGAATGAATGGTGGTAAGTGGGTTTCATTTTGATAGGAAATATTAACACTGAGGGAGCAACCGGTTGTGAAGAATTTAAGTCCCTGGCTCCAGTGTTTACAAACGTTCCTTCCGTTCAGTCCAGAAAATAGAGCCCAGCACCCAGGAAGCTCTGCCCGTCTCACCAGCTCCTCTCCAGGATGTCTTTGCTCAGAAGAGTCCTGGAGAGAAAAAACACCGAGAAACGAGAAAGCAGTGTTTCGCAATGACTACAGAGAAAGCCATTCTCTTGCTCTTGGAAATTTGGACATGTTCAACACTAAATTTGCCAAGAAAATATGCCCCGGAGAGAGACACTGCCCAAGAGCCAGGCCTTCCCCTCGGCAACAAAATAATCTCCTCGAGTCTTCTGGTGTGTTAGCGTCTGGAGAGAACCAGAACTGCCTTTGTCTCTTGATCAATAAACACTGTGGTTGTAGCATGCACCCGGGAGTCAAACCACTGTACGCCCCGACACACAAGCAGGTAAAAGCACGTCACCTTTCCTCACAGAGCACCGTATCAAATTTGAGCATGGATTTTTCTACTTGTGAAATAAAAAAAATCCTCTCCACAACAACTGGAGCCGAGCACACAATAGTCCTGCCAGCAGCTTGAGCCAAATCCAATAAAATAAAGGAAGATGTTTATGGCATTTTATCCCGCGTCCCAACAGAGCAGCCGGCTGCCACCCGGCATTCAAGTTCCTCCATTGTCCACCTAATGGCTTAATAAGAGAAATCCTCAGGAGGAAAATAGCTACCTGGAAATAGTTCCAGGAAAAAAAATGTGACTTTATAAAAGGCTGGTCACAAATCCCACTGCAAAGAGAAGAGCGGGCACTACAATTAGGGTGTGCATTCAGGCAACGCCACTTGGAGGTTTTCTACCGCCTCAAAGAACGAGATTCTTCATTGAAACGTTAGCGAGGCATGAATCCAAGAGGGAGCTGTAGACTAGAATCAGGCTCTGTGTGTGTGTGTGTGTGTGTGTGTGTGTGTGTGTGTGTGTGTGTGTTCGTCCTGCCAGGAAGTGGCATGGTTATACCCTCTTTAAATTTGATGGGGCAGGGCCTGGAGGGCTCAGCGTACGAAAGCACTTGCTCTGTTAGTGAAGGGCCTGGGTTGGGTCTCCAGCGCCTATGTCAGGTGACTCAGAATTGCCTGTAGCTCTGCTTCTAGGGAATCCAGTGACCTCTTCTGGCCTCTGCAGGCAGTTGCACACTAGTGTTGAGCACGCCACCAGGCACACACACACACACACACACACACACACACACACTAATTTAATTTAAAACAATTAAGTAAGATGAGAGTTTGTGGCATATTTTAGAGACTTGGAGAATAGCCCAGAGAGAGCAATGTGTTGAAAATCTACAGAGAATTAAAAAGCAAATGAGACAGGTGGGGGGGGCCATACCACAGGAGACTCAAAGGCAGCTGGATAAAAATGTGACAGGAAATGTTCACAACGAATCGACATCTGGAAGCAGCTGAGGTTATCCCGAACACACACATGTTAACATGTAGAACATACCACAAAAAGAATGTATTTCCATGCCTCGAGAGACTTAAAAAAAATGTATTGTTAAAGCACCGACAATAAAACCTCCTTTTCCTTTAGTACAAAGTTCTGTTATCTTTAACGTGTGCATGTGCTTGTGTGCATGCATACATGCATGCGTGTGTGTGTGCTCAAATCTTTTCCTGATCCACCCCGTGGAGTCCTGATCTGGGTCCCGTCACGTCTGCCTTGCAGAGGGAGTGTGATATAAATGTGTGTACAGTGTGAAAGTGTTCACGACTGGGTCTTTCTCTCATCACGACGCCTTAGGGCCTCGCCTCCATCGCTGCGTGCATTATAGCTTATCAGTTCATTGCCGAGTCTGGAGTATGCAAGAATCACGGTGTGTCCGCCTGCCGGGGGACATTTGGATTTTCTGTGTTTGATTTCGAGGAACAGGACTTCTGTAAACACACCTACTGGGTCTTTGTACAAACATAGCTTCCACTTCTCTGGCAGTTACTGGATCAGGGTAAGTGCCTGCCAGACTCCACACCGCTGCCCAATGTCTTCCAGACCAGCTACTCTATCCTGTGTCCCTTCTAGCGAGGCAAGCAGGATGTGTGTGCTCCAGTTGCTCTGTGCTCTCCCGCACCTGGTAGTGTCAACATTTTCCATGTTACCCATTCGAGTGCGACAGGACGCTGTGTGTACCCCACCGTGTACAGCTGTAGTCGTCCTCCGAGGACCCTTTTCTGCCCTGTCTGTGATCTCTAATTCTTCTTAGCCAAGTGTCTTCACTATGTCCATTTAAAAACATTACACTGTCGCTCTTCTTAAAACCAAAAGGTTTATTTATTTTACACACATGAGTGTTTGGATATTTTATGTACATTAATGTGTGTGAATGTGTTTGTTCTACATGTGCGTTTGGTGCCCACAGAGGTCAGAAGGGTGGGACCCCCGGAGCTAGAGTTACAGACGCTTTGTGAGCCACCACGGGGGTTCTTAGTAAAATCAGCCAGGGGCCTTAACCACTGAGCCATTGCTCAAGGCCCTGCCCATTTTGACAATTCTTGGTAGATCCCAGCCATATCCTTTAGTGTGTCCTGATTTACAATATTTTTTCCCAGTTTTTCCCAGTAGTTACCTTTTAATCCTGTTAATAGTCTTTTGCAGAAAGGTTTTAATTTTGGTTGAGTTCAATAGTTTTTTTCTTCTATAGTTCTTCATTTTGGGGTCGTGTATAAGAATGCTTTTTCTACGCTTGAGTTCCAAACATTTCTTGTAATTTTTTTTTCTAGACCTGTGATTTCTTGTTTACATCTAGATGTAGATGTGTTTTAATTTCGAAGATAAAGTGTGAGATTTAGATCAAAGGGTTTACCTGTGTTTATACAAATATACAACCATTTCCCCCACAATTTGCTGGAAACATTGTCCATTCTCTACTCAAGGAAATTAACATGGCCACACACATGTCTACTTCTAAGCTCTACAGCCTATCTGTGTGGATATTGTTACTTTAATCTTAAAAGTTTAAGAAATGGAATCTTCCTCTTTTTGTTGCCACTGTTGGTTTTTTAGGACAAGACCCCCTTAAACAGACCAGTCTGGCTTCAAACCCACGAACCTGCCAGGACTGCAGGGGTGTCGGTGACCCCCTCCCATTTTAGCTTTCAGAACTGTTCTGCTTCATTCTGGTTTCTTTCTTCTCCTATAGATTTCAAAATCACTTGTCTGTATCTGTTTTTAAGAAGTTTAGGTTTCATTGACTGTTAGTGATACATTTACAAATCCAATTGAAAACTGCTTTGCGTGTTCTACTGAACCTTCCAGTCTGCGAGCACTGTCTGTCTGATTCTTTTCATAACATTGTGAGGAACTGTGAGATAGATAGATAGATAGATAGATAGATAGATAGATAGATAGACAGACAGACAGATAGATAGATAGATGATAGATAGATGATAGATAGATAGATGATAGATAGATAGATGATTGATAGATAGATAGATAGATAGATAGATAGATAGATAGATAGATAGATAGATAGATAGATGATAGATGATAGAGAGAGAGAGAGAGAGAGAGAGAGAGAGAGAGGCGCCAAGAAAGTGTCCTGTGTCTGGTCTTCAGCCACAAGGGCATATTACTTCCTACAAATACGACTCACTGAGATTGGGTCCCCCTGCTCCTAACCAAACTGCAGCCACTAGATTCAGCCATTTTTCGCTGAACTGTTTCTGTAGGCAAATGCTATATGGCTCACCCATTCCGAGGTGCTCTGCTGAGATCTGCCACGATTGGCTTCTCACCCCTCTCCTTGCGTGTGAGTCCTGTACAGACACGAGAATTCTCTGCAGCCTTTAACAAATACCCTGACGAGACTGCAGGTATAGTTCTTGTAGATTCTTTATGGTTTCCAGAGAAAGAACAGGGCGGTGCTGGGTGTCTGGGCACATTTGAGTAAGGAAAGCCCTGAGACAGGATGGAGGGTATAGGTTAGCATAAAATACCCTCTCTAGGCAGGGAAGGGTGGCCACGCAGGCCAAGGATAAGCAACTGACCTGAGTTCACTTTTGTTCCTGGAATTTTAATGGGACACGTGCATGGCTTATGCAGGATCTGGGGTAACCCTGGGGTGGAGTGCAAGTTATAAGCCATGGTTAGACCTGGATGCCCTCCCTCTTGGAACCCCGTGTGAAGAACCCTCAGTGACTACAGTAGAGCACCATGCTTGCCTGTGAGTACCTCTGCCATGTTCTGGCTTCCTCCTTAAATAATGGCAGAATGATTTCTTTTATTTAAGATGGCTTTACTAAAATAATGCGATTTATAGACTTACTGTTTCTATGACAGAGCCAATTTTCAAAAATCTGCATGGAATGCTTGTTCATGAGAAAATGTTACAAAGCCCCTTTAAATCACACTTCACTCACCAACAAGATTCAGCTTCTGTACTGGTCCTGGGAGCTCTGCATGCCAGTGTCATGCAGACTGCACAGACCGCACACGTTTCACAGAAAGCAGAAATGTTTAAAGGTAGCCGCTCACCTTGTTGTGAGTTCAGACAGCAAGAGTGTGGTTTGCTTGTTTCACTGCCAGTTTGACCACTCCCTTGTTCTGTCAGCCTGCTGCTGAGACATTGAAAAATTACCAACCGCTGAGACTCCTGGGATAAAGAGAAAGACAAATCTATCCCTACTGAAGTAACTTGAAAACTTGTCAGCAGTAGGCAAGAAGATTAACAGAACTGACAAGAGTTTTATTACACGAAGGGAAAAATGATAAAGTACTAAATTTAAAGAAAGAAGAAGGGATCGTCAGAATCAGCCTTACAAAATGAAAAGAATTATATAGGATTTTTATGAACAACTGCATGCCAGAGTTTGACTAACTTAAATGAATTGTACATGTAACTAAATATCTATCTACATATTTATTTATTATTTATATAAATTTATGCCATTATTTTATATACATTATATATTATGTAATATATAGATTCTACATAAACATGTGACTACTAATATACATATATATGTAAATATATATGTATGTAAACCAGGCAGGAAGGGGAGCTGAGCTTTTGCAGAGGACCTGGACTTGATTCCAAGCATCCTCATAGTGACTCACAACTCCTCACAGCTCCAGGAGATCTGCTGCCCTCTTCTGGCCGCTGAGAGTTCCTGCATGCATGTGATACATAGAAACCCAGACAGGGAAACACACATTCAAATAAAGACACCTTTTAAAGAAAGACGAACTGTCAAAATGGCACAGGAAGCAAAAGAAAACATAAGCAGAGTTACATGAAGTGAAAAGATTAAATGAGTGATTTTAAAACTCCTGCAAAAAAGAAAAACTAAAAAGCAAACAACTTTTAAAAAAGTCCAGATGACGTCACTGGTGGGGTCTACCAAATACATAAAATAGAATGATTTCCGGTCTTTCATAAACTTCCCCAAACAGAAGAGAACAAATGATTTAGATTTATTCTAATGAACCCAGTATTACTGTGATGGAAGAAAACACAGAAACTGCAAGAAAATTGTGGACGTTGCGTATTCATTCAAAAAAGACACAAAAATTAACAGACCCACAAATTAGTGTAACATTGAGAAACTGGTTGATGTCATCTCACTGAGAATTAAAGACAAAAATCTAATGTCTCTAGATATAAAAAGGGACTTGATAAAATATAACAACCACCCATAATGAAAACGACCAAGAAACTAGGAATAAATGAATCTGCCCTGTCTCTGATACGTGCGTCTGCATAAAGCCAGAGCTAGGGACAGCGTGAAAGGCTGGATGTGTGTCTGTCCTCTCCTGTGCTTTCCTTCAGCAGCGTAAGAGGGTTTAGTGAAGTTATCAATGAATAACATTCAGATCGGAGAGGGGGAAACTTCAGATGCACTTTCATATGCAGATTCACAAAGGTGATCTTAGAACTAATAAATCCAGAGAAGGCTGCAGGACTCAGGGTTACAGAGACATCGACGGTATTTTTATATGCTTGCAACAACAACAACAACAACAACAACAACAATATCCAGGAGGGGGGGGAGGGAGAGAGAGAGAGAGAGAGAGAGAGAGAGAGAGAGAGAGAATATGAAAGCCAAATATAGTGGGGTGGGAGTGGGATGATGGGCTTTAATCTCAGCACTAAAGGTGGAGACAGGCCCCAGATCTTTGAGTTCAAGGCCAGCCAAGGCTACACAGTGAGACATCCCCCTCCTTTTAAAAAAAGTAGCAACAAATGCAATGAAGAGAAGAATAAGACTTAGGCACCAAAAACTGCAAAGCACTATTGGAAAGCTCAAAGATGTAACTAAGTAGACAGGCACCCCGCGTTCATGGACTGGAGAATCTAATGTTGCTTCTGTGCTAAGATTCCCCAAAGTTACCTGAAGGTTCATTGCAATTGTGCCTCCCGATTCCAAGTTATTGCAAAACTAGAATCTGAAAACACTGGGGTGCTGGATGGTATAAAGAACAATGGGTTGCTCCAAACTCAGAGTACAAAAAGAAATCCTTAACTTTATGATCAAATGATGCACGGCAGAGGTGCCAAGACAATTCAGTGTAACAGTCTGTTCAGCAAATGGTACCAGACGAACCAGACATTTGCTGAGCTCCAGCCTCAGTTTGAGAGAGGGTCCTAAGGAAGGGATGGTTGGGAGCAGCATAAGAAGGACTCAGAGTCAGTGATGGATGCAAGCTGACAGCTCTGTGATCTGCTTGAGAGAGAGCTTTCCCCTGCAGATCAAAGCCCAGTCTTTTATTTGCATAAGCTACTTCCTTAGAAATTGCATATCAGTTTATTCATTTACCCCAGGTTCCTTTTTGACTATTTTAATAATCAGCATTTTATGACCTTAGCCCCTTGACTCTATGAAATAGAAACTGAAACCCTGAGCACTTTCAAGGCAAGTACTTTTTTTTTAACATAACAAGTCCTATGTGGTTCTCTGGGCACAGCGCTTGTGGTTGCCAAGTCTAGACACAGAGGCTATTTTTATGTGGGAAAGTTAGCTTTAGGTATAATAATGATAATAATAATAATGATAATAATAATAAAATATATATTGCAATTTAGTGAGCTCTTGTTTGTAACAATGCAAGCAACATTGAAGCTCACTTTATAATTCTTAGCTACCATATATTCTTTTAATATTTGGATTATTTCTTTTTTATCTCAGGAGAAAGTAGAAATATTATTAAACTATCAACATTTTCTTGATATCAGACTTTTGTCCATCCCCAACCTCTATTTGGAGCATACATGTAACTACTTCCTTTAGGTAGTAAAATATCCAGATCAAATTAAGTTGTTGATAGCCTCCATGGAGGAGACCACCATTTTCCCACTATTTATAGAGCCATCTATCTGAGCCTTAATTTTAACTGTTTCTTTCTCTTTCGTGATCCAGGCTTTTCCCTCTATTGCCCAAACCATCTCTCTTTCCTTAATATACTTCTGATGAGTTTACTTATTAGTGCAGCTGCCTCTGTTCTTTCAGGTCTATGAAGACCTCATATTTCGTTCTTATATTTTTTCATAGTTCTGAAATCCTGAAAAGATCAGTTCTCACACTGATTTATGTATCCTTGAACTCATGTTTTCAGAGTTCTTTTCCACAGCCTTAAGGGCTGTCCTGAAGTTCACAGCATCATCATTTTGCTGAGGATCACCAGATACATTCTTATTTCCTGGAACCGTGCTTTTTCTGATTATTATGGAGTCATTAACCTAGGTAGAGAGAACATTCTCCAAAGAAGGAACATGAAGTAAATTATGTACTTCGTAAATTATGTAAATTATGTATTATGCAAACAACAGCAACGATTAGCACTCCAGAAGACGCACATCCTGCTGTCTCTGCTCCAGGGGTGGGAACTGTCTCACATCATTCCTTCTGCTTCAACAGGCACCTACACACATAAAAAAAAACCAGTACATGTGGACCCTTTCTTCACATTATATGTAGAAGTTAAGTAAAAATGAAGCATCCATGTTGACATTGGCTTCCACACACCCTCATGTTCAGCACATATGGAAACACACACAGACATTCCCAAAACATGAGCATCATTGATGGTCACAGCGGCTCAAAATAAAACTTAGTATCTATATGGACAAACAAAATATAGTGTATTCACACAATGCAGTAAAGAAATGATACATGCTACAACCCAGAAAACACAGGAGTCATCTTAAGTTAAGGAAACCACAAAAATAGCCTATACTTCAAGATTCTTTTTATGTGAAATATTCAGGATGGACAAACCTATAAAGGCATAAAAAGGAGGGTGGGAAATGGATGGTAACCTACAAGGGGTTCTTTGTGGGATGGCAAACCTGTCCTAAAGTTGGACTGTGTTGTTGCTGAGATGTAGCTCAGTTGGTAGAGTGCTTGCCCAGCAAACATGAAGCCCTGGGTTTTGTTGCCTGCACTGGACATAACCAGCTGTGGTGGCATAGCCTATACTTTTAGCAAGTGGGAAGGTAGATGCCCAGGGAGCAGGCGTTCAAGGTCAGTATAATGAATATATATATTTTAATATATTTTTATGTAATATACTATTTATACATTCTATAATATACTACATATAATATCTATTACACTATTTTAATTACATGATGTAATATAAAATATATATTACATATAATGTATACATTTATGTAAACATAAAAGTGTATATGAATATATAATTATACATTTTAATTATATCTAATTAAATTATGATGTTTATATTAATAATCATTACACACTATAATAAATTATAATGTTAAAATATTATATATAATTATGAGGTAGAGAATGATCCAGAAAAACATTGTCCCCTCCTTGAGTCTTTTCCATGAACTCTTTAACTTGTCTTTCATTTTAGATAAGGTAAAAAATATATAAAGATCATCCTGAGTGAGGTAACCCAATCACAGAGAAACACACATGGTATGCACTCATTGACAAGTGGATAATAGCCCAAATGCTCGAATTACCCTTTGAAACTCAAGAAGGATGACCGAAATGTGAATGCTTCACTCCTTCTTTAAAAGGGGAACAAGAATACCCTTGGCAGGGAATAGGGAGGCAAAGTTTAGAACAGAGGCAGAAGGAACACCCATTCAGAGCCTGCCCCACATGTGGCCCATACATATACAGCCACCCAATTAGATAAGATGGATGAAGCAAAGAAGTGCAGACCGACAGGAACCGGATGTAGACCTCTCCTGAGAGACACACCCAGAATACAGCAAATACATAGGCGAATGCCAGCAGCAAACCACTGAACTGAGAACGGGACCCCCGTTGGAGGAATCAGAGAAAGAACTGGAAGAGCTTGAAGGGGCTTGAGACCCCATATGAACAACAATGCCAACCAACCAGAGCTTCCAGGGACTAAGCCACTACCCAAAGACTATACATGGACTAACCCTGGACTCTGACCTCATAGGTAGCAATGAATATCCTAGTAAGAGCACCAGTGGAAGGGGGAGCCCTTGGTCCTGCCAAGGCTGAACCCCTGGTGAACGGGATTGTTGGGGGGGAGGGCGGTAATGGGGGGAGGATGGGGAGGGAAACACCCATATTGAAGGGGAGGGGGAGGGGCTAGGGGGATGTTGGCCTGGAAACCGGGAAAGGGAATAACATTCGAAATGTAAATAAGAAATACCCAATTTAATAAAGATGGAGGAAAAAAAATCTATAAAGGCCGTAGTTCCAATTCATTGGCATGTACGCTCTGGGCGAGGAGGTTCAGAGTCTCCACTGTTTCCGTGTGTAGCCAGCTGTCTCTACTGCTCCATATCCTTAGCTGCAGTGCCCTCTGCTGCCTGATGCTGATAGAGAGATTTTTTTTTTTCAAAAGTCTCTTCTGCCTCGGGAGAGCCATCTTCAGAAAAAGAAGTACACAGAAATTAATTAAAAAGCACCATGTTAATTTCAGAAAACATGCACAACTCACAGGTCTTGAAAAATATCTGTCCAAGAAAGAGCCGATCATAAACACACAACTTCATAGCATTCTTTGCAGGATTGGCACTCAGGAGTCCTGAGCAGGGGCTACTGTGTATATGCCGGACTGAGGGGTCAGGTGAGTAATACAACAGTGTATCCCTGTGTGTCATTAACATACCTGAGGCCAGTCCAGAGGGCAGCACCAGCGCCCAGCACATAGTGGGCCATCGATGATGCTACACTCTGTGTCCTGAGCTCTAATCCTGCGCTATCGTGCAAAGGCCACAGGCAGCACTTGCCTGCTGTGGGCAGTGCCGTTGAGCTTGTGGGAGAGACACCACTGACGCCCTACTTCCTGCCCTCAGTAAACTCATCCAGACGGTGTGAAAGTTAACGATGAAATTAAAATCGATGTTAAAATCTCCTCAGAGTAGGAAGACAGGCAACGGGGACAGCCAGTTCTACCAGAAGTGGAGCTTAAAACTGGGCTTGAACGGATGGATCATGGGATGGGGAGGAAGTCTGAATGAAGAACCAGGGACCACAGCGCTCTTGGCGGTGGGTGTCAGACACTGTGGACAAGGCAGCGGCCATGCTTGGGGCCGGAGTGGTTTATTCTCTTTCCATATTGATCTTACGCTCCTCCTCAGTCAGTGGTATCATGTGACACATGCACTCACCACTCAGACGCTGGCTGCTGCCCTTCCAACCAACAGCTTCATAAGCCTATGAGGCCGAGCCTGAGCCTGAGGCCGAGCCTGAGCCTGAGCCTGAGTCCGAGCCTGAGCCTGAGCCGAGCCTGAGCCTGAGCCTGAGCCTGAGCCGAGCCTGAGCCTGAGCCTGAGCCTGAGCCTGAGCCTGAGCCGAGCCTGAGCCTGAGCCTGAGCCTGAGCCTGAGCCGAGCCTGAGCCTGAGCCTGAGCCTGAGACTGAGCCTGAGCCTGAGCCGAGACTGAGCCTGAGCCTGAGCCTGAGCCTGAGCCAGAGCCTGAGCCTGAGCCTGAGCCTGAGCCTGAGCCTGAGCCTGAGCCTGAGCCTGAGCCGAGACTGAGCCTGAGCCTGAACCGAGCCTGAGCCTGAGCCTGAGCCTAAGCTGAGCCTAAGCTGAGCCTGAGCCTGAGCCTGAGCCTGAGCCGAGCCTGAGCCTGAGCCTGAGCCTGAGCCTAAGCTGAGCCTAAGCTGAGCCTGAGCCTGAGCCTGAGCCTGAGCCTGAGCCCGAGCCGAGCCTGAGCCTGAGCCTGAGCCTGAGCCGAGCTTGAGCCTGAGCCTGAGCCGAGCCTGAGCCTGAGCCGAGCCTGAGCCTGAGCCTGAGCCTGAACCTGAGCCTGAACCTGAGCCTGAGCCTGAGCCTGAGCCGAGCTTGAGCCTGAGCCTGAGCCGAGCCTGAGCCTGAGCCGAGCCTGAGCCTGAGCTGAGCCTGAGCCTGAGCCTGAGCCTGAGCCTGAGCCGAGCCTGAGCCTGAGCCTGAGCCTGAGCCGAGCCTGAGCCTGAGCCGAGCCTGAGCCTGAGCCTGAGCCTGAGCCGAGACTGAGCCTGAGCCTGAACCGAGCCTGAGCCTGAGCCTGAGCCTAAGCTGAGCCTAAGCTGAGCCTGAGCCTGAGCCTGAGCCTGAGCCGAGCCTGAGCCTGAGCCTGAGCCTGAGCCTAAGCTGAGCCTGAGCCTGAGCCTGAGCCTGAGCCCGAGCCGAGCCTGAGCCTGAGCCTGAGCCTGAGCCGAGCTTGAGCCTGAGCCTGAGCCGAGCCTGAGCCTGAGCCGAGCCTGAGCCTGAGCCTGAGCCTGAACCTGAGCCTGAACCTGAGCCTGAGCCTGAGCCTGAGCCTGAGCCGAGCTTGAGCCTGAGCCTGAGCCGAGCCTGAGCCTGAGCCGAGCCTGAGCCTGAGCCTGAGCCTGAGCCTGAGCCTGAGCCTGAGCCTGAGCCGAGCCTGAGCCTGAGCCTGAGCCTGAGCCGAGCCTGAGCCGAGCCCGAGTCCATGACGCCTCCTTGCCCACAGCAGTGGAACCGCCACAGGAGACAGGCAGGAGAGCCACACCAGAATATGGCAACCACACAGACATGTCGATAGCATGCCCTTCTCACTCCCAGGGAAGAAGGAGGAATTGTGAAAAGGCCAAAAGCAGGCTCACCAAGGAGCTAGTTGATAAACAGCGGGTCTTTGGCTGAGAGGAGCCCAGGAAATTAACGTTGGTCACAGGAGCAGTATTTGGGAAGTGTTTTCCTCTTTTAGCCTCTCTCACTAAGATGGCTTCCGGATGGCTCCTGTACAGAAACATGCCACACCTGGGGCACATCTCTGTGCTGTAGGAGTCTCTTGGGGGAGTTGTGGTTAGAGCTCCAGTGTCCGTTGTAATTCATTCATGCACTTAGAGCTGGGTCCCAGCGTTTGGCAGGTGTCCGAGGGCGTACCAGCCAAGACTTCATAGCTGTGGGCCCTTGGCTGAGCACAACGGTGATCCTGGTCTTTCCTTCCAGCAGTTCTTCATCCGCAGTCTGAATACTTTCTGCCAACAATCATATTCAACCTCTTCCCTGCCCAAAGTGCCAAGAGGCCCTTGCCAAGCTGGAGACCTAAGAGACCTAGAGCCTAGAGCCACCCTGACAAAGAATAGAGAAGAACATGGCAACCTACCCAAGTGGCCACTCTGTAACCCATAAGGATAGATGTTGACATTAACCTACAGCCTAGACCCTAGAGTTAGTAATGGTAAGGGTGCAGCCATTGGAGGGAGAGCCTGGGGTCAGAGGTCAGGAGTAAATGCAGACTTACACTGCTAACCAGAAAAGGGGGCACACTCTGAACCCACCAGCCCTACGCCACTCACTGGGCTGGGGGAGTTCACTCCAGCTCTGATGCTTTTATGGTGGCATCCTTTGTGCCCTCTCATTTCTAATTGTGCCCCACAGGTCGTTGCAGCCTCAAGTGCATTAGCATTTGTGGGCCACCATGGTGTCAGCATTACCAACCAGGCATTTGAGACTCAGGAGACAGGATCCACCTCTGGGATGAACTCAAGGGTTGAAGGCATGGACAGTACTATGCCGAGATAAATCCCCACGGAAGGGAAATAGAGAAAGTCGTTGTTACAATAGAACGCTCTATTTTTCAAAGCAGTCATTGCCCAACTGTTTTTTTTTTTTGAAGAGTAAAGACGTTGCCCACCCCTGAAACTCCAAATGCATTTAATATGTATCCCCGAACATGTGCAAGGATTGTACTAAATTGCTTCACAAACACAAATTATTGCAATCAGCGTCTTGTTTTCCAGTTCTAAATTCAAAGGCAAACTATTAACGCAAGGCTGCTACTCTTGCTGTTATCGCACGTCCTTCTTAACAAAACCGCAGCTCCAGATGGACCGACAAAATTAGTCCAGTGACTCCTA
>NC_141542.1:27115000-27142500 GCF_021556685.1 Rattus norvegicus
CGTAGTAGGTGCTTGGATGAAGAATGAATGAATGAATGAATGAATGAATGAATGACTATTTAAGATAGAAACTCTGTGAAATGTTTAGAGAATTGCAATGACTTGTCTCTGTTGAAACAAAGAGGATCAAGGTTTGAACACCGGACAGCTATGGTGTTGGAGTGGCCGGACACATGGTATGAGCTGATCAATAGCAGAGATGTGTTTTTGTGGCAGAGGAGAAAAGGTAATCAGCCAAAAGTGCCCTAATTAATATTCTAGCTGGCTCCTTTGTCTGTCTGTCTGTCTGTCTGTCTATCTCTCTCTCTCTCTCTCTCTCTCTCTCTCTCTCTCTCTCTCTCTCTCACAAACACACACACACACACACACACACACACACGAGGTGGGGGGAGCAGGGTACATGGGAGAGGCTTCCCAGAAAGATTTGGGAAATGGTGAACCCGCATTTGAGATTCATCATTCAATCAACAAACACCCTGTGTAGAGACTTACATGCCAAGATAATTTCAGACACTAGAATGTATTTACACTGGAAGGTGTAGAGGAGGAGGGGCAGGGAAGGGTATTCCAGTTACCCACAGCAGTCCTGGAAACAACCTGGCCTATCTGTGTGTAAGGGCCAGGTATGACAAAATTACACGGACTCGGGGAGCCCCTCAAGCTCTGAGGCAACAGAGACCCCGCGTGGATTTAAAGCAGTGCATACACGAAACCCAGTTTTAACTTTAGATGGAGCCTCCCAGCAGCCACGAGAGACCCTCCTGACTGGGAGGAAGAAGATAACAGAATGTCGGGCTGGTGCTGCGGCTCTGACGTACCAGTCAGTGACAGACGGAGGACAGCATAGTGATCTGGAGGGGCAGTAAGCAGAGCAGAGTGGGAGTCACTGGGGACAGTGTCATGGTAGCAAGGATGACCGGTGTGCCTGTCCTGGGCACTTGTAGGAGGATAAGAGATTTCATTCTGAGATCCTCCTGGGGTCCAGGAGAAGAAGCAAAAATTCTGTGTTTATACCTAGCCCTCCTTTGCAGACCTGGCGTCTGCTCCACTACTCAGCCATCTGCCGTACCCCGCCAGAGCTCTTTGGCCTCCTGTCCTTTCCCTAGCAACCCATGCCCACAGAAAGGTCGGTCTCATGGTCACAATGGTGCTTCCCACACTGAGAGAGGGCCAGGCAGCTGGCTTTGTGCTGACAACAATCCTAGCAAGGACAGTGGGCTAAGGAAGCTGGATGTGTGGCACGAGGAGAAGGGCGGGGCTGGCAGCTGCCACTCTAGGAGCTTCACCTCCCATTCTATACCCTTGGTCTCCATGGAAGATGCTAAGCCAGGGTCGTGACTGTTTGCACAGACCTGTCTTTAATCCACGATACTCAAAGGGGAGTGCTTAGGCTGTCTCTGGTCTTACCTGGGCAGGTGAGGGGCGCAGGGGTTCAGTACAAACCTGCCCTTTAGAGGGAAGTGCAGAAACCGAGCAAACAGTCCGCCAGGCTGGAGAAACTACTAGAAAGGCAGTGGAAACTGAAGGGAGGTAGAGAGAGTCCATCAAAATTGGGAGCTTCCGTTGCCAGAGAGGACCCGGAAGTCAGAGGGATGGCGAGGGAGAAGGGGCTGCAGAGGACGCGAAGCTGGGGTTCGTACATCACTCTGCCAGCAACTGAGATCTTGGTGCCCCTGTGAGACAGGAAAGAAGTAGGGGTGCTCAGAACTGCCACTAAGACCCCTTTCTCAGAAGGTGCTTAGTCCTCACCCGAGCCCAGGGCACCAGGAATGGGGGCTTCTTTGACAATTTGAAAGGAAGTGGGCACAGCGTTCTAATACTAACAGCCTGTTATTAAAATCAAGTGCTATTTTGCAAAATGCATTTGCCAGGGAATCGCTAATTACAGGCAAAGCGCGGCTTCGTGTGTTGGTGCCGATTAATCCTGAACGGTTTAAGCAATCGAATTTTATACATATAATTATCATCCAAGATTCACAAAAACAGTAACAAGATGCTCTGAGCTCTGCCCTTGGGGGACTGGGTGGCAGGGATGGGGATGACGGAAGGATGTCCAGACAGGGAGGAATGGTCCAGGTTTGGCTGTTGAGAATCATGTGTGAGCATTTCAACTTGACCCACCTCCTCTTAGCCATCTTTTCCTTCTTCTTCTAAGGCAGAAGAGAGCCTGACAGAGTAGGGTGGGAGGGAAGAGGAGCAGAGCCCATAAAGCAGCTCCTTCACAAGATGCTCCCACACTGACACAGTGCTAACTGACCTTTGAGACAAACACTGGGCTCCCTTCTCGGGTGGCCTTGACTTTGCGTGTGTGAAATGAACTGGCTGGAGGAATTGTGTAGGAGTGAAGGGAGGACTGTTTAGTCCCGTGGTGTCCCCCCCAGTGATGGTGTTAACCAATGGTGGTGCCCAGACGATGGAAGTTGTTCAGCCAGTGGTAATGCCCACTCAGTCAATGGTGTGTCTAGCTGAAGGCGGTGCTGGAAAATTAAGAGTCTCTGGAAGAGAAGCTTCTCATGATCTATACATGTGGAAGGAGACTGACTATTGACAGAATCTCAAAAGAGTCTAGAGTGGGGAGCTATTTAGCTCAGGTTGGCCCGTGGCATATGTATGGTTGGAGGAATGTCTTGATTGTTAACCAAACTCAGCCACTACGGGCAATGTCATTCTGCAAGCTGAATCCTCATCTGTACAGCAGAGGAAGCTAACAAGGGCTGAGATAGCAAGTCAGCAAAAATCTTGGGTGTATCCTCTCTACTTTTGATTGTGACTGTGGCCAGCTGCTTTCCGTTCCTGCCTTGACTTCCCTGCAACAACGGACTACAATTGTAAGTTAAATAAATCCTTTTCTTCTTTAAGCCTCTTCAGGTCCGGATATTTTACCATCACAACAGAAATGAAATTACAACCGCCAGCTTCTTCGCTATCTTCTGCTTTGTGTATCCTGAGGATGACAGGCTACACACACCTGTGACAGTGCAGGAAGGAGACCTGGCATGGGCCTCTGGGCAACAACCAGGAGAATGAGTGGCTCGGATGATGCCCACAGGGCCAGAAGGCTGAGTCTTCCCATGATGAGGGTGGGAAGGGAAAACGCAGGCCCCAGTTGCTGAAGAGAACACCTGCTGTCCCCTCTCTCTTCTCCTGCCTGGAACACTACTGAAAGTTGGGACAAAATAGTTAAGCTGGAGAAGCAAAGGCGTATGTGAAGGGCACCAGAATTTCAGATTTCTGGCCCAGACCCTAGGGCTCTGTAGGTAGGGGCATGTGCAGGAATCCCAGGAGAGCCAGAGTTTTAGAGTCACATTTTAAAGGGAAAGAAAAGACTGGGGGGGAGGGGGCTGAAGCTTTTCCTGGGCTCTCCCTCTGTGTGTGTGTGTGTGTGTGTGTGTAATGGTCCGGAAGCCTGGTCTACTTTGAGACAAGATTCAGCAGGCCCTTCCACCTTTTGAACTATAGTTTCCATGAACAAAAGAAAGAAAGAAAGAAAGAAAGAAAGAAAGAAAGAAAGAAGGAAGGAAAGAAAGAAAGAAAGGAAGAAAGAAAGGGAAAGAAAGAAAGAAAGAAAGAAAGAAAGAAAGAAAGAAAGAAAGAAAGAAAGAAGGCCATGCATGTTTTAAGCATTCTACAAGGTTGACTGGCTGATTATTGGAAGCCAGAATTATCTCAGGCTACCTTAGCCCCTAAATAGACATTTACCACCCACTTCTTTGTGTACCCTGACACCTTTATGACCATTAGGTAAATCCTTTGTAATGTACAGACAGACCCCTAGCTGCTGCCAGCCCGAAGACTAAGCGGGTCATCAGACAGCCTCTGAGCCTAGAGCAGGTTTCCCCACTGTGCCGCCTGATGCCTCCAACCAATCCATTTGCAAACTGCTTTTGATTTATGGGTTTCTTTGTTCTGCTCCTATTAAAAACTTCTTGGGGCTGTTGCATTAGAACACAGTATCTGGGTAACCTGGATCTTCGTCATGGTCCCTAATATTTGTCTCCAGAATAATCTCCCCGACCCAACCTTGTGCGTGTGCGTGCATGTTCACGTCTGTCAATGAGGGTGCAAATGGGTCATAGCGTGGATATAGAGGTCAGAGGTCAACCTCGTGTGTCACAGACTTCTCCACTTCCTCCTTGTTTGAGGCAGGGTCCTTTGCTTCTTCACCTAGCTAGCCTGATGGCTTCCACGAATTTTCCTGTTCAATTGCCATCTCCCCATGGGTGTCCTTGTCATTGTAGATTCGCTTCCTACTGCTGCTGTGCCTGAATCTATGTAGGTTCTAGGAGTCCAAGCTCAGACCCTCTTGCTGCGATGACAAGCACCTAACCACTGAGCATTTTCTTTCTAGCCTTACACTCTTTCCTAGTGCCTTTGAGGAGAGAGTTGTCTCCATCCCACCTCACTCCACATCAACTGTCCCCTGCATCCAGCCGGAGGGAGCTGAGGACTGGAACTCTCCTCAAGTCTCTGCACAGCCCCGCTGATTTGCCACACACTTCCCCAGGCTCGGAAGTCACCCAGAGAGCACAAGGGCGGCCTGCTGCGGGATGTCTTGCTAAGCAAATTACAGCCTCTCAGGGGCGCAGATGACAAACGACCGTCAAATGGCTTGCTTTGCGTATGCAAATGAAGCCGCCAGATTTACATTCATTTGCACCTGATGGGCGTCTGAAATGGATGGATTTGATTTGTGCTTGATCTCTAAGTGTCTAATTTATTAATCAATAAAACGTCATGTACTGGAGCGAGGATCCCCGGCTCCAGCCGGCCTCCATATATGCATGTAAATAACACACCCTCAGTCTCCTTGTTAGGAAAACGCTAATATAAAACTGACAGAGATCCGGAGCTGAAGAATTTTATGAGCCGCTGAGGATTACGTTTTCCCGGCCCATCCTTTGCTCCGCCCCCACCACCCCAGCTCCTCCCACCTGCCGCTCCTCACTCCACACACCGAGGCTCCTCACCTCCTCCTCCAGGAAGTACACTTGTTCCGTCAGCCTTCACACCTCCCAGGCTCTACCCTCTGGGCAGAGAATTTTGCCCCCAAGACCACCCTTAACATAGTCTTCAAGAGATCTCTCCTCTCCAGCTCTGGGCTGAAATTTACCCTCCTCCAGGAACCCCATTGGTTAAATGCTGCCATCTTTAACAGGCATGCGCTTGGTTGTGGTTACCTTGCAGGAGAGGTTGAAAGGTCCTTGTCAGTGCTGTGCTCAAACAGGGCAAACCTCACGGGATGGGGGAAGAGGACTCTAGACTTCCCTGTCTATCATTCTCGCTGGCTTCCATCCTACCAGGTGCTCTGCCACAGGGAAGGTCTTAGAGCTTCAGCTGCCGGTAGATCCATCCCATCCCCTTTCTCGAACCAGGAGCACTAGGTAACGTCTGTTCTAAGAGTGGGAGCACTCGAAGTCAGGGTGAGCGGGAAGGAAACATGGAGCCCTTTTCAGCTCCATGATAGTAAGCGGCACCTTCATCCAACAATTTTGACGACAAGGCTTCCAAGTAGATACTGACTTGGATCTATCAGTAGGAGTCCTGGATTCAGGCTGTCACTCCAAGGGGGCCTGAGGGAGGGCATGCCCCGGTGGGGCAGGTGAAGTACTGCTCAATGGTATTTCAGATATATTCTTGGTGGACAGGCACGCAGACGATAAAAGGCAAGTTTCCATGGAACTTTTGGGGAAAACCTTTTGTGTTTTTTATTCCTCCCTGTATCCTCTCCATCTTCCTGCCCTTTCACCCAGCCCCAATTTAACCCTTCCTATTCCACTATCTACTCTTTAGCTCTCTATACCCTTGTGTTCTATCTCCCCTCTCTTGAAATTCACCCTCTCCTTAGGAATTTACTGACCTCTGTGGGTGTTTTAAATGAAACTCAAATACCCAGATTCAAAGCTAACAAGGTGCAGGACGATCAGCTCTAAATGGGACATTTATATCACATGCCCTTCTTCCAAAGCTCAAGGATCACTGTGGAAGAAAGAGCGGGCATGAAGATTCCAAAAGCCAGAGGTGGTGGATGGCTACAGGGAAACAACGTTTTCTGGACACAGCCGAACGGTTGCGTTTGAACCCACAACAGTTGTAACACCGTGCACAAGCCCTGTGCAAGCTCAAGTCAAAAATCAGCATGGTGAGGAGAGGTGGGCTGAGACGAAATTGGTAACTGGCAGCTGCAAGGAGTCTGAGAAGTTAGTTTTCTCTTAAGAATGCAGCCCTTAGCAGGTCAACCTCCCTCAAGTGGAAGCCCAAACACCACAGAGTAAGTACACAGGCAGCTCAAAGCGGACTCCATGGGTTAAGGAAAAGAAAAAAGGACACAGAGCTGGGGAGGGGTGTGAGAGATGAGGGGGAGGGGAGAGTATGGCCAACACAGCAACAAACTTCTCGAAGAACTCATAGAGAGGAAGGATGGGGGAGGGAGAGGGATAAGGGGATAGGGGAAGGGAAGAGGGGGGAGGGGAGGAAGAGAGAAGTTAGGCAGGGGCTGAGGACTGAGCTCCACAGGAAAGCATTTGTTTAGTATACAGGAGACTGAATTTTATCTCCATCACTGCAAAACAATGACAACAACAGCAACAAGGACGACAAGAGAGATGAATGGGAAGCATGTCTCTAGAAGCTGCCAGGAGAGAGTCTGGTGCTGTGGCCACATTTGGCTTTTTCATTCCTGGGCATCTATCTCAACAAGTGTGTGGACAGCCAAAGGACTGAAGAGAAAGAAGTCTCCCAAAGGAACAAGGGGCAGACCAGCCCCCACCTGTGTTCGGTTTTATTTTGTTCACTTAGCCACCTTGTCCTTATGGAGACATCCATAGGCCTACTCAGAATGGTAAGAGATTCACCTAGAGTCACACCGCTGGTCAGTGGGGGGAGTCGGAAGCTGATCTCAGGTCCTCCTGATCCTTCAACTTCCTAAAGTCTGGACGGTCCTTTGTAGATGATGTGCAGGTCCAAACTAAAAGGGAGGAACTGTATTCCAGATGACTCCTGAAGATGGCTGGACAAGCCTGGTTAAAGACGCAGTGATTAAAGAGAGTTGCAGGGAGGCCACTCTCTTGAACTTGGCCTGAGTTTGACACTCATGGCATAAATTATATCACCCATTCGTGATCAATTAATGACACTATTTTAAAGTTAATTAGAGAAATACAACTTAAGGCCTTGAAAATGGCATGGCTATGCTGATGGGTTGGGTCCAAGTTCAGCAAGTTGATTGGACTACGCTAGGCTGACCCAATAACCTCCTACCACCAGACACAGTGGAAACCCCCACATGAAGGATGCTACTGCTTTAAACTCAAGGCCTCAGCTGCTCCTACAAAGTGGCTGCCACCACTCTGATTTACAAATGACAAAACAACCTCAGAAAGGTTCAGTTACCTGCCCTATGCCACACAGCCTCTAAAGGATGGAGCTGAGATTGGAACTCAGATTTCTCTGAGCTCAGATATTTAACTCTTCTATCTCCTTGAAGGTTAATAAAGGTTGTCAACTCGACTAGACTCAGAGTGGGGTGAGTGTAAACCGTGACTGTGGGTGTGTCAGTCTGGGTGAGGAGGTGTTCAGAGAAGATTAGCTCCTGGGGACTGGAATCACCTCAATGGCTGTCCCTTATACTTGCTCCTTTCTGCCAGTTCGGTCAGAGCAAGGGGCAAGGAAGATATCATCATGATTGTGCTCCTACATGTACCTTAAGGGAATCTTGGGCTGGAGAGATGGCTCCCTGGCTAAGAGCACTGGCCGCTCTTGCAGAGGACCTGAGCTCACTTCTCAGCATCCACACCAGGCTGCTCAGGGGTCACTCATCCCTCCAGCTCTAAGGGATCCAATGCGCTTTCCTGGCTTCATTTTCATGGCATTTGTGTGCTATACACACATTATAGACACATGTAATAAACACACACACACACACACACACCCACACACACACAACACATATACACAAATAAAAAGTTCAAAATAAACCTTAAAAATGGAAAAGAAAGTGAGCCTGTGGTTTCCTGTCTCTAAGCCCTGAACCATAGCGAGGTTGGGACAACGAATCTCAAGTTCTGCTGCTTCTGCCCCAGTGGCTTGGTGAGATGAGGTTGCACAGCCGCATAGGGGAGACTAGCGGTAAACCTGAGGTACTTGCATGTTGGACATTCAGGGCCAGCCTAACAGGATGACCACATGAGGCAGCACCCTGTCACTTGAAAAGGACCTGCAGGGCTGGCAATAATGCCATCGGTATCCAAGTCCTGCTGCCTCTTGTCTCTCTGCTGATGTTCTCTTGGGGATCCGTGGCGGACACAAGTAGTCATGGCCAGGAAGGCTTTCCTGGTTTTCTTTCTGTTGCTGTGATAAAACACTCTGACTATCAGCAACGTGGGGAGGAAAGAGTTAATTTGACTCCTGACCTCCTGGTACCAGTCAATCACTGAAGGAAGCCAGGGAAGTAATTTCTGGCAGGAACCTGGAAGCAAAAACCACCTAGAACTATTGTTTGCTGGCTCACTCACAGGCTCATGCTTAGCTAGCTTGTTTATACAGCTCAAGACCACCTGCCTAGGGAATGACGCTGCCCACAGTGGGCTAGAACCTCCTGTATCAATTAACACTCAAGCAAATTCCAAGCAGATACATTCATAGGACAATGTTGTCTAGACAATTCCTCAATTAAGGTATCCTCTCTCAGATGACTGTGGGCAGTATCAAGTTGACAATTAAGGCTAACCAGGAGAGTTGGCTTGGAGACTCTGAGGCAGGTGCCAAACCTCTGTGGGCTCCGTTTCCCAAGCCAGGCAGTTATGTACGTGTGTGGCGAGGTCCCAGCTGCACCTGACATAGGCAGGAGGTGACAGTTGAGTCTGGTTGACAGGTGCAAGCTTAGCCCTGGGCCCAGGACTCCACACAAGACACCAGCTGCTCTTCCGACCCTGATTTGAAGGCTTCTTTCTGGTCCTGCTGTTTTGAGCCTCTTTGATATGGCAGACACAAGGAGCAGAAGCAGACAACTTTCTTGCTTGTTGGAGTCCCCCAGCACCATGAGATGTTTCAGATTGGGCCCTCCACATGTTGTACTGCAGGTCCAAGGTCAGCAGACAGAGAAGGGATGGAAGCTAAGGGGGGCTTCAGGTCGGTGGTCTTGGCATCACTTGAGATCCTTTCTCCTCACAGACAGCTTTGTGTGGGTGGTGGCCAGCCTTACTGGGGTCATCATCCCCACAAATAACTTGGATAGACTTCTAACTCAGCACAGCTTGTATCCCCCCCACCCCAGTGTAAACATCGTGTACCCAGGGATTGGTCACACACTGTGACGCCCACATCTCCCAACACAATCGTTTACCCTCAACTCAACGATTTCCGTTTTACAAGACAACATTGCTTGCTTCACATCTTAATATAATAGCCCTATGATACCTGTATTGAGCCTCGTGTCATAGATGGAGAGACTCCATCAGAGAGGTTAAATCTCACACCTAAAAACACACAGCTTGGAAGAGGTCCAGTTGAAGCCTAACTCCAAGTTATCTGGTTCAACAGCCTTCCCCCTGGTCCTGTCTTCCCTACACCTGAGGAAGCCTGCACCTCCTTGAGGAAGCAGCTAAAGTGAGTGGCTCCCCACCAGGCCCTTCTGGTATCCCAGCTGGAACTCATTCATTTCTCTTCTGTCACTTTAACTTCCACTGATCATGGCAGGAGGAGACTATTATAATCATTATTTATGTACGTGGTGCATCTTCCACTGTGGTGGGAGCTATAAAGAGCAGAACGCAGGCTATTCTGAACCCAGGATGGAGTTAACAACAGCCTCGAAGTGGGGGGAGGTCCCCAGCACCTCAGGCTTACTCAAGCCCTTGTTTCTGTCACCTGGACTGTTGGCTAAGCACCACAAAGAGCCTGCTGTCTGTAGGTCAGAATTCTGCAGCAAGCATTCGGAGATCCTGGCATTTGGACAACACTGGTGGGTGGGGTGTTTCTCTGTGGTCCTGGGATATCTTGAGGAAGTTTTGTAAACTGAGTCTCCGGGTTTTTGTCTCCGTGTCTCTGCCTCTCCTCCTTTCTCATCTCTTTTGTCTTGTCTTTCCCTTAATTGGATAAAATACAGAACCAAAATATATTTTCCTATTACTTGATGTACAGTTTGCATTTTTAAAAATCTGTTCCCTGCTCTAAAAAGTATCTGAGTGGGATGTTTTCATCTTTACTTCTGTCTTGTTCAAACACACACATGCGTGCGCACACACGCACATTGTCAGGGGGCAGTGATCAAATTACATGGCCCTCAAGCCATCCTTTTTGAGAAATCAATTGTTGACTATTTACAGAAAACATAAGATTCTGCTTGTACCCCTGGGGTTCCTTAAAAGTGCAACTCATGGCCCCTACCACCAGGTCAAGCCAACCTGCACCAACCGATAGGGAGCAGTGGCCCAAGCATCCCTTAGAAAAAAGGGTAGAGTCAGTCACTGTATATGGGGACCTGGTACACAGACAAAAGTGTCAAACCAGCCTTGCACACACAGACCCTACGGTTGAGGGAAATAGGTACATGTGCTTCAAGTTATTAACAAACAGTATCAAGAAAAATGTCTCCACATCCAGTATACAATTTAAATCATGTATTATATTTTATTTGTTTTGTAGGTCGAAGGGCTTGTGTCTGGAGTCAGAGGACAACGTGGGGAATTGGTCCTGCCCTTCTACCATGTGGGCCTCAGGATCAAACTCAGGTATTCAAGCTCCACATAGGCGGTTTCACCCTCTGAGAAACAGACAAAGGAGATTCACCCAGGTTAGATGGCAACGATCTGCCATTTTATATATGGGACTTGAGCTGTGTGGACCTTGGCACCTGTGGGGATCATGGGTCCAGTCCCTCTTGGTGTCTGCTCCTTTGTCCCAATGCATGGACAGCTAACGTGAGGCACAAAGGAACCAAGAAGCCTGCTCCAAGCCACATAGAGCCTCAGAACTGGAACCCACTGGACTCGGGCTTTGAGTCTCAACTGGAACTGACTGGTCAGCCTCCTTCCCTTGGGCAGCCATGCTTTGGGTATGAGTTACCCCTGCAAGCAAGAAGTCATCAGGAGGGCCTCCTTTAACCCCAAGGCCTGTGTGCAATGTGATCACAACAGACCCAGGTCTTCGGAATCTTTGCGGCTCTGCCAGCCAGTCACAGGAGCAGATGATGAAAGTGCCCCGTGGGAGGCACCCTGGGCATTAACAGCCAGACTGCCTGGTAGTTAGTATCATCATCATTATGACAGCTACAATTGCTCATCTTAAGTTAGGAGGCTGCAGCTGTGCCCAAATGCTTGGGTGGATCTAAGGGCAGCCTGAAACCTGAACTATGACCTGGACCCGAGTTCAGAAGGGGAGCAAGAAGCAAGGCCCGGATTGTCCTTGTCAGTGCCCTGGTGGCCTCAAGGCATGGACATGAAGTGTCTGGAGCTAGGAGACATCCCCACAGCTATGCTGTAACCCTGGTACCCACCAGGGTCTGTCACCTCTCATCCAAATGCCTCCTCTGTGGGTGGGAGGAGTGTTGGGAAGGAGCTCCATGGTCCCTACTGCCTACTGCAGACTCCTGAGAGCTGAGGTGCTCTGAAAGGTTCAGCTGCTACCAGAGGGGTACAGGGAGGAGAAAAGAGGGCAGGAAAGAATGAAATCCACAGTTGCTGATTGTGCAGACTCAGAAAGAGGCCAGAGACTGGTGACGCTGGAGAACCCGGACCTGCCAACACTGTCTTTGACATGCACAATGCAGAGACGGAGAAAAAAAAAGCAATTCGATTAGGGAAAGGGGATGAGAAAGGCAAGGAGACGGAGGTGACCTGCTTTTGCAGCTGGCTCAGCGATGCAGAAGCAGATGGGTCTGGCCAGAATTGCAGCGCTAGGAAGATATTTTACTGGCCTAGGCTGGAGTCAGGTGAGAGAGAAAGGAAAAGAAAGGAGGTTGATGTCAGATGCCACTACCTGTGACCAGTCACACAGGGGCATCTATTCCAGCCCAGGCAGAGGGGCAAGAACCTGGGAAGGATCGCAAGGCTTTGCAGTTTGTCCAGAGAAAGAGGCAGGTTCTCAAAGTCTCAGTCTGAGACACAGTGTGTCCTCAGGGAGCTTCCAAGGGAGACATGGCCTGTCCTCAGCAAGACTCAGTCTGAGGTGGGAAATAAGCCCCACTTTTAAGGATCTTTAGGCTGAATCTAGTGTCATAACTTCCCTGAAGAGACGTGCATACATACAGCTTCTGTTTTGCACAAGTGCCGTGAAACCTTCTGTAGATTTGGGACGTAGGATGTAGCATGGTGGATGGGTTAAGGGCTGGACTACAGTAGTGACCAGGAAGGATGAGGAGAAATTCTTCGCAATCTGTACTTGACTGGGAACTATGCAGAGATGGGACTGGGGAAACTGAAGACCTGCTTGAGAGACAGGAGAGCTAACTTAGGGTGCTCTGCAACTTTTACCAAGGACCCAGAAATCAAGAGAAGACCTGTGTCTAGGTTACTTTTCCATTGATGTGAAAAGACCCCATGACCAGGAAAACTTAAAGAAGAAAGGATTTCGGAGGGCTTACAGTTCCAGAGGACTAGAGTCCATGACCAGGGCAGGGAGCAAGGCAGCAGGCAGGCAGGTGCGGTATGAGAGCAATATCTGAGAGCTTATCCTTATCTATAAGCAGGGGCCAAAGAGAGACACTAGGAATAGTATGGACTTTTGAAACCTCATTGCCCATCCCCATTGGCACACCTCCTCTGACAAGGCCACACTTCCCAATCTTTCCCAAAACATTCCACTAACGGGGTAGAGGGGTCAAAAATATGAGCCCATGGAAACAATTATCATTCAAACCTACACAATCTGCCCCACAGATGGCCATTAAGAATCTAAGGTAAGGTTGGGTGTTACAGCCAAGGTTTTAATCTTATTTCGTGTCCCAAGGAAAGGAATTCCTTAGAAAAATCAGTGTATAGCTGAAACACTAATCCCACAAGTGGCCTTTACTTCCTTAACAACTCTTTGTTAGTTGTTAGTTTCTTAACAAGAGTCTTTTGTTCCTTAATAACTCTTTTGCAGGTCTGCTGGTAGAAATTTCTCTATACCCCACACTATAAGCTAGGTATGGCATTCTTCAATATCTGTGGACGATTGGTTCCAAGACCTTCAAATGGCGTGTACAAAATAGCACAATGTGGGCTGTCAAGGCAGTTCAGTAGGTAAAGACTTGCTACCAAGCCTGGTAACCTGAGTTCCAATCCTGTGACCCATGTAGTGGACGGAGAGAACCTGCTCTATCAAGTTGTCCTCTTGACCTCCATGTATGCCACTGCAGCATATGAATACACACACACACACACACACACACACACACACACACACACACGTGTGCATGCTCCTATGTGCATGTGCACACACACACATGCATATGTATATACAAACACATGCACAAATGCACATGTGCACACACATATGTGCATGCTCACACACATGCGCGCACACACATGCACACCAGACAGACATTTTAAAGTAAATACTTGACATAAATAAGCAACATAAGGGAGGAAGGTGTCTTAGTTCCAAGTTCCAGAGAGTTCAGTCTATGCGTCTTGGCCCCATGTCTGAAGACAGATCATATCAGAAGGATCATGTGGTTAGGAAGGTTCTTTACCTCAGGACAGACAGGAAGTGGAGGATGGGGGACTAGGATACTACAGAACTCTTCCTAAACACATCTCCTGATAACCTACTTCCTCCAGCTGTGCCCCACTTTCTAAAGCTTCCAGAACCTCCTGAATTAGCTCCATCAGTTGGGGACCAAACAGTCAACACAAGAGTCTACTGGGGAGGAGGATTCATACCCAAACCAGCATTCTCAATACTCACAGCTCACACACTTCCTCCCAGACTCTTCGGAGACTCTCTGGATTACTTCCTATAGCTCATACATGGCATGTAAATAGTTCGTTATTAGACTCTATTGTATAAGGAATTAAGACAAGCACCAAGCCTGTGCAGGTCTGTGGACATTCTCTCCTGTGAGATGTTTGCCCCTGAGGTGGTCTGAGCTAGAGGCTATGCATGCAGCATGTGGCACTGGCTGTGAGATGAGAGTCAAGCAACTCTCACCCTCAATGCCTGGGACCAGCCCTGCTTCAGATTTCAGAGTTTTTTCAAGTTGGTCAATAGCTGTGTAGACTTAACCAGCCCAAGTATCTGTTATTCGAATATCTGGTCTAAAGTGTTGTCGACACTCCTGTGTATGTACACGTGTGCATGTGCATCACTGATAACACAGTTATAATATGTACTTGTGTGTACTGCATACCTGCAAACACTTGTGCACAGGTATGTGTGTACATGTGCACACCTCCAGCAAGAACAGAGGTCACCTTTGGTTATCTTCCTCTATTGCTCTCTCTCTTATTTTCAGAGACAGGATCTGTCATCGAAGCTGGATTCAGCTATGGTTGGTGGTCAGGGACCCACCTCTCTCTGCTTCCTCAGCACTGGGGTTGCGGGTACTTGCTACCACTCCAAGCTTTGGTGTGGGTCCTGGATACCAAACTTAGGTCCCACACAGTAAGCCCTTTACCAACTGAGCCATCTCCTTACCCACCAAAATCTGAATGGTTTTAAACAGGGTGTCGGATGTGGCACTTCAGGTTTTCAGAACAGGGATGTTCGATCTAAGTTACTATTCCTAATTTCTCTAGTTCCCACACTAGATTAAAAACCTGAAGCACATGGGGCTGGAGAGACGGCTCGGTGATTAAGAGAGCTCGCTGCTCCTGCAGAGGATCCAGGTTTGGTTCCAAGAACCCACATAACTCACAACCACCTGTAACTCCAGTTCCAGGGGAACCAAAAGGATCTGACGCCCTCTTTCTGCCTCCATGGGTCCTGAACACACACAAATTCAGGTAGGCACACACAGGTACACATAAATAAGAAAAACGTAGGACGCAAACAAACACAAGATACAAACAGTGTAAGCAACGTGTCCAAGGTACAAAACTAGCCACGGCAGAGTTAGAATCTGATCCAGGGCTTCTGTTCCATTGGGTGTCTATTCTTTATTTGATTACTACCAGAGCCTAGGAGCTCACTACTCCACAAGAGGCCCAGGTACCCTGGCACAGTCTGAAGCCATGACAAAGTCATTTCACCCTAGCTTATAAAGCTTAGGAGCCAGTAACCACACTGATGCCTCCAGGACAGATAATTAATAGTTTCCTGTTAGAAGATTGCATTTCCTAGCTTCACTTGGAAATGCATTTCTACCCTGATAAGGGGCAGCAACCCACCTTCCTCTATAGACATTTTGGCCATCTGCACACGTGGGTGATAAAATGCTCCCTCAAAGTGAATAAACTCGGTCCTACCTAAGGTCAGAGCAAGCCTCTCTTTCCTCTGCCTTCTCTGTACAGCTGCCTTTCAAAAACCTAATGCTGCTTATACTTGGGACAGCATGTGGAGGCCCTGCTACTAGCAGGAGGCTTCAAGCCTTTATTCAAGGACCTGAACAAAGGTCCCTTTCTCTCCACAGCTCTTTCTCTCACTGCCTCTGCCCTTTCTCACTCACCTTGTTGTCTCACCCCAATATAGTCTAACTTAGGTGGGAGGTCACTCTGTACTCAACCTGAAGACACAGGAAACACAGCAAAATCCCAGAGCAAGGTCATTCACTGGACCTAACCCAGAGGTGCCCTAGCTAGGTCAAGGAGCTCACCGAAGCGTTCTTACCTAAGACCCACTTGGTCAAAGGCACCAGAGATTTTCCTCTGGCTACAAGAACTACTCAGTCAGCCAGAAAGCTCTGGGAACCTTCCACTGGCCCTGTGGTACCTTAACCCTGAATTATAGCAGTTGGGGTTTCTCTGTTACATTCCAGGTGTGTTTGGTCATTTCAGGACCTAGAGGATGCTTTAAGCAATTGGACTTTGACCTCTGTACTAGAGTTTATGCCTCACCTGCTCCAAAATTTCACTCAGTAGAAGATTCCACTAGTTAAGACTGGCTGAGAATTTCTGGAATTCTCCACTGGCCCAAAACTAAATACTCTGAAAACCTTCCACTGGCCCAGACATCTTAAGTCTGGGGTTCACTGGAGTCCCGGAATTGAAATGGCCACTGCTGGGCCAAAGTTGGATCTTTTGACTCTTAATATCTGAACTGACTTAATAACTCCATAGGGCATAATGACAGCATGGTCTAGACTCACAGTTTACCATAATCTTTCTCAAGGCCCTTGCTTACAACCACACTCAGAATCAGAATGCCCACTGTTTCTTCTGGGCCTCCGAACCTGCATCCATGCAGTTCCAACCACTCTTAACTGAGACAGCACAGCACTCTTCCATGTAACTCCTGCCTCTTCTGCCTATGCTTTGGGCCCACTTGTGTTCTGCCTCTCCAAGCCTGGGAAGCCCTGCTTGTCTCTGTAACAGGTACGAGGCAAAACCATTTCAGGTTGTCTGCTCCACACACAGACACACCCAAACTGGATATAGATCTGTAGGTCACTGGGTTCAGTTTTACAGAGATTCAAATGTTTTATGGGTATGGATAATATTGAAAAAAATTAGCCCCAGGCATGGCGGCACACACCTTTAACCTGGGAGACAAAGACAGGAAGGTAGATCTCTTAGTTAAAGGCTAAATCTGGTCCACAGAGTAAGTTCCAGGTCAGCTAGTGCTGGACAGAGAAACCCTGCCTCAAAGAAAGAAAGAGAGAAAGAAAGGAAGGAAGAAAGAAGAAAGGAAGAGAGAAAATAGGAGGGGAGGGGAGGGAAGGGGAGGGGAGGAGAGGAGAGGAGAGGAGAGGAATTCCATGTTCTACCCTACCGAGAATGAGGCTGTTTCTGGAGTTGGATTTTGGCCTATCTGCCCCAGATCCAAGTATGTTTGCTTAAAAGTTTCCTTCAAAGTCTCTGTCTTGGGTCAGGTCAGCCACCTGACTCTGCTACAGGGTAAAGAAGGGAACGGAACAGTCTAAGAAACGACACTTTGCACTGGAGAACAACTAAAAAGTAAACTGTTTCTTATAGCAGTTACAAATGGCAAAGTGTTTAACTCTCTTCTTCCCATTCTGAGTATTCTCAAAGCTTTGCCTGAAGCCTCACCATTCTGTAGTTTGTGATTTGTACGTTCATTGAGTGTGTCTTACACAGGGTGTATAGATAATCTTAATTTGCAATAATCGCCATGCTACAGTTTGCTACAGTACCGTGTTGGTAACTGGGATTCAGCTCTTGTTAACAAAAAAAAAAGTGCCTCATAAACTCCCCTTGGACTACATGTGGTGGGCTGGCATCTGGCTGATGACCCAGACTTACCTTGGAGTAAGTAACAACCTTGTGGCTTGCTGACATCTTGACTGGTAACCTCAATAGGCTAGAAGCATGTCATGTGATTTTACACCCATCTTTGTTAAAGTGATCATGTGATAGCCCTCTGTTTGTCCCCCGCCCCCCCCCCCCCATGGCTTGTTTTAAAACTAGGTCATACGAAAATTTGATATTTTTGCTATCTTTATTAAGATTCAGCTATCTGGGGAAACTGAGTAATATACAAAGCTAGAATTTTCTAAAAGTACCAGTCTCTTGGTAAATTGTATTTATGGTTTAAAGTTTATTTTGATAATTAGGGACTTTTAACTGAATAATTATATACTCTAAGGCTCAAACTTAGTGGAATAAAATTGTAAAATTGAAATCTTATGAAAGGTACCAACTTATTTTAGACTGTTAAAAAATAATTGAGATGTACAAGTTAATGGTCAGTCATACTAAGTATAAATGTAATTTGTTTACAGAGACAAACTTTTGGGAAAGACTAATTTTTATCTCCCATTATATAGTATTTTGTGTATGTTGTCAACGCTAAGCCAGAAACAAGTCAAAACAAGTTTGAAGTTAACTTAAAGTTTGTTTAATATAAAACGTATTTAGAATCAGACACACGAAAATTTGTTTATAAAAGACTGAATGCTTGCATAAAGTGTGCTAATTTATAGTATACATGCATGGCAGGAAGCCACCAGGCTCTAACAGTTGCCTTGGATGGAGCACCATCGCACCAGAGTGAGTTGCCTGAGAGCCTTATTACAGGACACGGAAATAAGACCAGGCAGAAGTCCGCTGCTTCTGCCTCCAGCTACGTAAGCCTGACCAGCTCTGGCTATGTGGGCCTGACCAAAAAACCCTCTTCCTTAGCTGAAGATGCGTTACTCCTCACATCTCAGATGACAGGGGGTGGTGGGTGGATTCTCAGATTTCTGCACCCACATCCTAAATGTCTCAAACAACAGAAAGCAGACAGCAACCACCCCATCCTCATTGTCTTCCAAACTGACATGGGAAGACGCTTGGTGGTCTAGAACTTTGCCTATCTACAAAAGGAGTGAAGAGTTGGCTTTGGCCTTCTCTGTCAGTGCAGTCTATGCTACATGTAATTTATTTATTACAGTCTTGACATGACTGCTTTCACAGCTCACCTGCTGGTTCAATGTATGCAATGAAAACATACAGATTTTTAAATGTTGTATTAATAAAGTTAATTTTAGAAAACTTTGGAGAGTGGATCATTTCTCTTGACATGGCAGTCGCTGCTTCAGTGACTTAGGACGGTCTAGAATGTTCTAGAGGAATGCCTGTTGAGGAAAAATCAAGGCAGTCTCTGTCCCTGGGAGTATACTTTTTAAGTTGGAAACAATTTCTTTTGGAGGAAAACAACTTAGAATTAAACTGTCTCTTTACACAGCCAGACAATATAAATATGTTTAATGGGTATAGGTACACAATTCAATGTTTAACAAAAATATATACTGTCATGTTTTCAAACACTAGATAAGGTCACTTAAGGTAACAGTTCCAAGTTTTGAAATCTTACCTTATCAAACTGTTTCTAACCAAAAGTTGTGTTTTACTCGAGACACTCTGTTTTTGTTCACTAAATATTAGCTGGTGTTGTTAATATTTGAAACAAATATATGAAGTTTTCCATATGTAAAAGCAGGGAATATCACTTGGACACTTTCTGCTCATATTTATTTCTTCGATGCTGACTTTAACTGACTTCTTCTCCAAGGCTTCCGGGTGCCTGCTCCTTATGCAGGAGACTGAGGTAACAGCAGCTAATTAGTTACCTTATCCTTCTACTGAACACAGTCCTGCCGCTTGCCCAATTACTGTTAACTCATATTAATCCTGATGCGAAAGGTTTTCTGATGTAACTGTGTCTCTTAATGTTCCCTGAAAAGCTGTACCGCTATTTGCCTCCTGACTCACTTCCTGGATCTCTGCCAACTGTTAAGTGCTATCATGGCCCCTTGGTTGGACCGTCTTCTGAGGACCTCTAAATTCAGTTCTCCTCATCTCCCATCTGTCAGCCTTGGATCACCCGCTGAGAGATGAACACCCCTAAAGCCCTGAAAGTGAACGAATGTGTCTTGGGCCATCCGGCTATCCCTCTTCTCACCATTGAGAACATTGTTTTGGGGTCTCAGAATGGAAACAGCTGAACTAGAGCCTTCTTAGCATCAGTTAACCTCTCTGTCTCCCCAAATCAGATCTGCTTAACATCAGTCAGGGTCAGTCCGACTCCTTGACTGCTGCTGTCCTGCAAGGTTATAAAGAACCAAATCTGACAGCTGCTAAGATGGGACCTCTGCCCTTCTTAGTGCTGCTTCCGTTCCAACAAATCCTAACAGGTTTCACTGGATCCTAAAGATACAGGCACCAGACAAAAGTCCCTTCTGCTTTCTCCCCTTGACCATTCTTCTCTCTGTTATCCCTCTACCTATGCTTTTCACCCTGTCTTTTAAAGGTTCTACTTACTGAATTTCACCTTACACCCAAACAACATGTCCCGCACAAGCCCTCCCTGGAGCGCTCATGCTGCAACAGCTCCATGTGTTCCTGACACATCCACAAAAAGCCCTTTTCAACGCTGTGGAGAAAATGGCTAAAAGGAGCCTTCTTCCCTTACACCCTGACCCAGATACAATTCTTTACATTGATTCTGTATTTTCCCATTTCCTTGCTTCATGCCCCCTGCTACCTCTGCCAGCTCAGTTTGGTCCAACAGTCCTGCAATGGGACTAGTCATTGTCACCCTGAGTCAACTCTGTGCCCACTTCCTCTCACGGTCCACTCCATTTCTCCTCACTCTCTTCCCCCATCCTTCAACCTTCCCAGAAAATCTCTTGGCTCTACTCTATAACCAAAGCATCTGCTTACATCCCTCTAATGACAATTCCCCAGGTCTCTCTAGGAATACAGGACAGCAACCACCGAATACATTCAGCCAGACAAGTTAAGAATCCCTTCTGCTATGTGACCAGAAGGCACCCTCTTTAATGGATCCAGGACTACGATGTCCGACAAAGACCTTCCTCAGCAGAAAACAGCTAAAACTCCCTGCCCCACATGTTTTATATCCTCATATATCCTCACAGTAATGATAGTTTATTGCTCAAAGACTAATTTTCCTGCTTCCCTTGTGGGCTAAGGAAGTCATACCCACCCCTTTAAGGAGCCACATCCCACCTTCCTCCGTGGGCATTTTGGTCATCTGCACAAGTGGGTGACAAGATGCCCCTTTACTGGGAATAAACAGGGTCCAAGCTTCTGTCTGCCTTCTATCTCTCTGCAGCTGTGCTTAAATAGCGCCCCCTGGGGGGTGGGTGGGGGATGGCAGTCACAACTGGGCCACATCAAAGTGTAGCCAGGTGCCACTACAAAAACCAAAGCCAAGAAGTTTCCCGAGAGCATATCTCACAGAGATGAGGGGGATCCACCACTGGGAGATATCTGGTGCTCCTTCCTTCAGGATGCCTCCCTGGCTAACCCTGCCCTATCTGATTCCGAAGCCCCAGTAAGTGGAGGTGGGGACTTGATTGCCTCTGGAATCCCTTCCCTTTCAAACATGGAGACCTAGTCATATGACCGACCCCAGTAAGCCCCTTTGAATCCCCACCTGCCATTATGGAATCCAGGGTCCCCCAGAAATCACAAAGACAAATGGATGCATGAAGCCCCTCTCTTGAGCCCCATCACAGCCTCTGTGCCTTGCTCAGCTTGTTCAGGTGTTAGGTCTGGGTTCGAGGCTCCTATAGACCCTTCCCCGCCTCTGCTTTCTATTCACCCTGGGCCTTTCCTTGCTATCCAAGGATTAACAGAGGAAAACGTTGAATTCATTCAGTACTGTGAGGAGGTAAATTCCAGGAGACTGGGCACTGGGGTCCTGGGGAATGACTGGGACAGCAAAATAAGAGGGGATAGGGTGGGACTGTATGGGTGATGATAACTGAGGCCAGAGGGAGTAGTCTTCTCTTCCAGCACTCTCTCCCCACCCGCTCCCCCATGCAACCCCCAGCCCTTCCCCCTGCCAGCTCCTTCTAGAAAAGGAAGCTTTCCCCAGCCAGAATTCTGGCACCAGACATGAATTATCATAAACACAATGATTTCAATTAGCAGGAGACTGGCTGACAAGGAGAAGAAATCCTCGCTCTCTGAACCTTTACACCCACCTTGCTGCAGCAGCAAGCAAGTCGGCTACCACTCCCTCTAGAGACATCATCTCTTGCCTCGAGCCCCAGGCACCAGAGATCCTAGTCACTCCTTTCCCCCATCTCACGTTCCCAAGGGACACCCCATCCCACCCCAAGTCGCCCCATGGTGTCTTATCCCCTTGGGCAATCCAGAGCCACCTCTGTGGACAGCTGTCTGCCTTCTTTCAGGCTTAGAGACCCCTATTCCATGTCATAGTCAGGGTAGAGGCCATGGGGAGGGAGCAGGCCAGTTCTGGAAGCTTCCTTAGGTTTCTGGCTCAGTATCCTTGGTTGTTATATTTCTTTTCAGCAATGTTTTGTGAGCAGAGCTAGGGTGATGGCTCAGCTTGTAAAGCACTTACCATGTAAGCACAAGGGCCCGACTGAGTGCCAAGCTCAGATCCCATGTGAAAATGTAGAAGCTCGCTTGTAAACTCAGTACTGAGGAATTAGAAGCAGGAGGACCCTGCCTCTAGCCTGTTTGGTCAATTCTACGCCAATAGGACATCCTTTCTCAATGAATAATGTGTAAGGCAGCTGAAGAACGGCAACCGTGGTTGTCTTGTGTCCTCCACATGCATGTATACAGATGTGTAGAATGTATCCTCCACATGCATGTATACAGATGTGTAGAATGTATCCTCCACATGCATGTATACAGATGTGTAGAATGTATCCTCCACATGCATGTATACAGATGTGTAGAATGTATCCTCCACATGCATGTATACAGATGTGTAGAATGTATCCTCCACATGCATGTATACAAATGTGTAGAATGTATCCTCCACATGCATGTATACAGATGTGTAGAATGTATCCTCCACATGCACCTCCACATGCACCAGGAACACACACATACAGCACACACATATACACACACAAACACATACACAAGCACACACACAGCATAGATATACGCACATATACAGACACACAAACATACACATACATTCACACACACACACAGCACACTCACACAGCATACATATACCATAGACATACACAAAAGTGCACGCGCGCACACACACACACACACACACACACACACACCATAGATACACAGAAACACACAGATATACAAGCACACACTCACATATACACACGAGGACATACTCACACATACACATAAGCACATACACACATGCTCAAAAGCACAGATTATTTCTCCTGAGGAGTGACTTTAGTGATACCTCTTAATTTTTTTTAAATAAGATTTATTTATTTTTTATATGTGAGTACACTGTCTCTGTCTTCAGACACAGCAGGAGAGGGCATCAGACCTCATTACAGATGGCTATGAGCCACCATGTGGTTGCTGGGAATTGAACTCAGGTCCTCTGAGAGCAGTCAGTGCTCTTAACCGCCATCTCTCCAGCCCCAAGTTTGTTTGTTTAAAAGATCTATTTATCGTTTTTAATTATGCGTGTGTGCCCATGTGTCTGTGTGAGTAGGGGTGTGTGCGTGTGAGTACAGAGGTGTCATATGCAGCTGGAGTGCAGTTGAGCCATTGGTCATGAGTTCTGGAACTTTGCAAAAGCAATGTGTGCTCCTAACTGCTGAGCCATCTCTTTAATTTTAGGCAGTCTTTTACCTTCTGGTTTCTCCTCTCCCCAGGTTCTTCAGTTTCTAATGCCACAAGGCACCTGATAGCCCAGTCCTCATCCCAACCTGTCCCCAACTCCAAGTGGCCACTTCTGTCTATGCCATCTACTCGCAAGTCAGACCTCCAAAGGCAGAGGCTGAGAACAGCCATCAGTTGTCCACATCCAGAGCCTTCCTAGACAGAGCTAGAGGTCGCCTCCTGTTTCAGGGGTCGAGGACCCTCTTCCTGTCAACAGTGCTCCAGAGGCACCATTTCTCCAACTTTAATCATCTTGATGTTTCTTTCCTGACAGTTACTGACAAGGGGTCACTGTAAGCCAACACTAACTGTTGGCGGAACAAGAAGAAAGGAGACAGGAAGATGAGAAAATGGGTTCTCTCAGCAGCCTGGAGAGACGACCAGGTTCTCTTCGTCCTTCACTTAATAGCCCATGAGAACCCGCTGCAGGCCAGGCACAGTCCTAGGACCTGTGGGAGTAGCAGAGACAATACAGCCTCCCACCCTCAGGAGCATCCCCACAAGCTGCTAAGGTGCCCAGACACCCACTTCAGCAACACTGCACCCAAGCCTGCCCAGCACAGGGCCAGGATCACTGGAGAAAGCTCTGTGTTCTGAGTAGAGAACCAAAGGAGAGCTGAACTTGCATATAGGATAAGGAGACCTTAGGCACAGAGGTAAGAGCCTGTTCCCAGCATCCTCATGGTGGCTCACAACCATCTGTAACTCCTGGTCTAATGTACCATCTTATGTGGACATGCTAGGCAGCTACAGGGTGCACATATGCACATTCAGGCAAAAGAGGTATACAAGTAAGATAAAATGATCATTTGGAAACACTTTAAGGAGACCTTAGGTGGGGAAAGCTGAGGTCTTAGTTTTATCATAATCCTTGTTCTATTTGTTATAGAACAGTGATTAGTGGAACAAGTCTGCTAATACCCAGAGTTCCCCTGTGACCAGCAGAGTGTAGGCCTCTGCCCTCTTCAGTCACCTCTCTCAGATCCCAATGGGGTCACAGCCCAGTGTATAAACGACACTCAGGGTCCTGGTCCTCTGTAGCTGTGGCTACAGAGTGCACTCACTGAAGGACTGCGTTTGACTTGGGCCTCCCTTTAGCTTAGCAGCCAACCACCTGTGTGAATACGGGAAAGCCTCCTTAATACTCCATGGTTTGGTTTCCGTGTTAGATTTTCGGGAAAATACTGTACTTGGCACTATCATTACTGTGACGGTTTCTATATGCTCAGCCCAGGGAGTGGCGCTATTAGAAGGTGTGGGCTTGTTGGAGTGGGTGTGGCCTTGTTGAAGTGGGTGTGGCCTTGTTGGGGTAGGTGTGGCCTTGTTGGGGTAGGTGCAGCCTTTGTTGGAGTAGGTGTGGCCTTGTTGGAGTAGGTGTGTCACTGTGGGCGTGGGCTTTAAGACCCTTCTCCTAGCTGCCTGGAAGTGAGTCTTTTCCTAGCAGCCTTCAGATGAAGATGTAGAACTCTCAGCTCCCCCTGCATCATGCCTGCCTGGATGCTGTCATGCTCCTGCCTTGATGATAATGGACTGAACCTCTGACCCTGTAAGACGGCCCCAATTAAATGTTGTCCTTACAAGAGTTGCCTCGGTCATGGTGTCTGTTCACAGCAGTAAGACCTTAACTAAGACAGTTACTAATATAACATTCCAGGGCTGGAGATGTAGTTCAGATCAGAGAGGGCATTTAGTGTGTACAAGACCCTGCGTTCAATCTCAAGCATGGCATAAATTAGACATGGTGGTGCACAGCTCTAACCTTAGCACTTAGGAAGCAGAGGTCTGGAGGATCGGAAGTTCAAGGCCATCCTTGGCCTCATAGTGAGTCAGAGGCTAGCCTGGGCTACATAAGTCCTTGGCATTTAATACGCATTTTGGAAGGATCATCACTTGGGTACGTGATAGTAGTTCTAAATCCTCTCATTCTTCCCTCTGGGTTTCAGGGCTGCCGTCTTTGAAACAACAGGTTGAATCTATGCCTCTCCATGAGGGGTGGTATCTTCTAAACCTAGACCCTTGGAGTCTTCTCCTTCCCCATCAGCACTGGGGAGCCTGAGCATCACCGCACCCCGGAGGCCTGAGCCAGGGAGAAGGAAGCAGAGGGGGAGCTCTCAGAGCCCATGGATCTTTTTCTGTATGGATCTGCTGTGACTGGGAGTGAGGGGAAGGAAGATGTGATGTCACCCTAAGGGGCTGCCAGCTGTCGCTGCAGTAGTCCTGGAGGCAGAGAATATAATGAACATAACAGTATTTCCATTCTGCGAGAGAACAGTGCATGAGGCTGTGCCTTTCCCTGAGCCCCTTGCAATGTGTCTCCACCACCACTCCATCTCCTTTCCTTGCTACAGGAGTCTCCAACTACCCTCGGAGGCCAAAGGGGCACAGTGGAGGCCATTGGTGACAGGATGGCAAGCTTCTATGTTGGAACAGGATATATCTGATAAGTAAATTTCTTCCTTAGCTTCCTTGGGAGCTGAGAGGAGTCCGACTGGCTGTAGGAAGCCACTGGGGTCAGGAAGGAATGAGGTGTCTCTCCAGGAAAAGACCAGGGCTGTGAGGTTGTGAGTCCTGGCCTAGGCAGGGCCTTAAGTGCCAGTTCCTCCCTACATGCTGAGGCAGAAGGATGGCTGTGCTCCCAGAGTACAACTGTAGAACTGGGGATACGTTCTCTCTGCCACAAGTTCAACCTTCTGACTCCAGCTTTCCCCTTAAGGAACCTAGTCTGGAACCATGAAAGCACGCTCTTGTTGAACAGATTATACCTCCAATATTCTGCTGTCATAGCTTGTGCAGGGTGGCACACCCCGGAGCACTTGTGTGAGCATGTCTGGAAGTCTAGTCCTTGCCCTCACCTCCGTCAAGCCACCAGAGGACCATCTTTGCCAGAGGCAGGGAAAGAAAACAGCCTGACTACCCTGTTCCCTGTGAGCCAGGTTGACTATGCCCTGTGGATGTGTCTGTGAGACCCTGGTTGTTCTGAAGGCATCCCAGAGAGGAGTCCCTTTGATGGAACACAGTGCACATTGAGGGGTGGATAAAAGCAGATATCAGGGTGTTGGAGACAAAACCTCAGAGCCTCCTCTCTACAGCTTAAGAATGAAGGAGCTGGTGACTAGCTCAGTCAGGAAACTACTGGCCTTGTAAACATGAGGACCTGTATTCAACCCTAGAATCCATTGAAAAACAGAAAAATCAGATGCAGTGGCAAAGGCTTGCGATACCAGCACTGGGGAGGTAGACATGGGTGAATCCCCAGAACTCATTGGCCAACCAGACTGACCAGCAGCAAGCTCAGGTCCCAGTGAGAGATCTGTTCTCCCCAAATAAGGACTGTTCCAGAAGAATCATCCACGGATGTTGTCCTCTGGTCCCCACACATGCACATGCATATGTATAACAAAGTGATGCACACACATACACACACAAACACACACACACAGATGGACATACACAATATAAATTTGCACACATAGTTGCACTCACATGTACCCACACACATGCACACACATTACAGGTGCACACACCCGCACATGCAAGCACAGGCACACACATGCACACACAGGCACACTCACATACATACATACACACACATGCATTCATGTGCACACATGCATGCACACATGTGTACACACACAGGTGCACACACATGGACATGGACACACACATGCACACATAGGTGCACACACATGCACCCACACATGCCTGTACACACACACACACAGGTGCACACACAGGTGCACACAGACCCATGTGTTCACACACATGCATGCACACACATTTACATACACAGGTGTACACACATGGACATGCACACACACATGGACATGCACATGCATGCACACACGCACATACATTTGCACACACAGGTGCTCGAACAGAAATGCATGCACACACATGTACACACAGGTGCACACACATGTACCCACACACATGCACACACACATGTACATACACAAGTACGCACACACACACACAGAATAAAGATGCAGAGCAGGCCAAGGCATTGGGACTAAACCCAAAGATCCCTGGCAAGGTCTCAGATACACTGACCAAAGGTACAGTGACAGGTCTCAGCCACCCTAAGTGGGATGTTCTTGCTTGCAGAAGATGCTGAGAAACATGGCAGCAGCTTGTGCCAGAACAGAGGTGTCGAAATCCAGCACCTCCCGCTAGAGACCGGTGCCAAACAGTGGGCCTGCAGGCCGCAGAGAGGCTCTCGCTGTGTTCTTCAAACATATGCATCATCAGACACCATGACAGCTTAACTGGCAGACAGCCAGAGGCACACCCTGCCTGTGCACAGAGCCCACACATCTATACACT
>NC_141542.1:29687500-29705000 GCF_021556685.1 Rattus norvegicus
CTGTGTGGAGGATGGAATGGGGGGTGGGGGTGGGGGTGAGGTGAGGCCAATGGGGTCAGACGAGGGGTAAAGGGGATATTCTAGGAAGTGGGGATGATAAAAGGTGATGGGAACAGGTAAGGAAGAAGCCTGTGTTCAGTGAACAGCATAGATGAGTTAAGAGAACCTGGGAGCGTAACGAGACCATACGGGAGTTCCCCGGGCAGGGTCTAGGGGGGCAAAGTGGAACGTGATGTCAGAAAAAACGGCAGTGATGTAAGGGCCAGGGCGGTGGGGCGGTGATGTCAGGGCTGGTGCTGATGCTGGCGGCGCAGTGCATTGTGGGCAGCTCCCCACTCCGCTGCCGCTGCCGCCGTCGCCCGAGGAGGATCGGGGCCGGGTCGGGCCGGGCCGGGATGGTCGGGGTCGGGAGGCCGCCGCCGCCGCCACCGCCGCCGCCGCCGGAGGGAGCGGGCCGCCCAGCGCCGCACTGAGCCGCCCCCGCCCCGCCCCGGCCCCGGGGGATGCGCCGCCCCGCGCCGCTGCCTTCACCGCCGCCGCCGCAGCCGCAGCCGCAGCCGCAGCGGACACCGAGCAGGTGAGGCGGGGCGGGGCCGGGAGGGTGGGCCGGGGGTCCCTCCTGGGGTACATCAGGCCTCCCGCCCGGCTCGCCTCCCAGGGCTCGGCTCCTGTCCCGCAGCGGTCGTCGCCGCCGCCGCTAGGAGCCGGGACGCTGGCCTACACAGCCTGGGCCACAGCCTGAGGCCTGGAGCTGCTCCCAGCCCCCGCACAGACCCACCCTCCCCAGCCCCGCGACCCTCGTCCCTGTGATTTCCCTCCTGTCACCTCTGACAGGTCGTCCAGATGCCTTCAGACCCTCTCTTCCATCCTGTCCCTCCCTTCTTCCTACCAGCCTCCCTTTTTACTTCCTAGCTGTCCCCAGAAGCCCCTCCCGTGGTCCTGTCACTCCGTCCCTGCCACCATGATCTCCGCCAGTCTCTTGTCTTACTTACCTACCCCCTCCTCCCCTCATCCTGTCACCCCGACTTTCCGTGCTCACTACACTCTTCTCCAGACCTCTTTTCTCCTGCTCCTCGTGGCTTCACCTCTCCTTACCTGGCCTCTGAGATTCCCACACATACCGGCCTCATGCCTTGAATAGCCACACATCAACTCTTCTGCTCCCAAACCACCATAAGCACTTAGCTTGTTCTCACCACTTGGCCCACATTCTCATGGATGCACATGCATACAGCCATGCCTACACACACACACACACACACACACACACACACACACACACACAAAGGGGCCTGAGAGGGTAGCTGGTCAGCCAAGCTTGTCACCCAATCTGGGCTAAGTGGGCTTCTCGGAAGCATCCTCTGGGAGGGGAGGTGGACAGCATGGCTGGGTCCTCCCTGTCTCTCCTCACCCACTCCTTTAAGATTTTTCCCGTGTACATAGTGTGAGCAGCGCACAAATTCCCCCATCACCTGCAGACCACACTGTGCAGGACTCAGAAGCCCACCCAGGTTTCTCCACTTTTCTTCTTCTCAGTACTGGGGACCTAATGTAGGGTCTTGTTCTTCTTGTGGGCAAGTGCTCTCCTAGTGAGCTATATCTCAATCCCCCTCTTTTGATCACTCTTTATTTATTTTGTGCGTAGAGGGTATACGCATGCTATGGTGCCCATGAGGAGGTCAGAGGACAGGTTACAGGAGCTGTTTCCCCTCGGGAATTGAACCCAGGTTCTCAGAATGGATGGCATGGGCCTATTCCCACAGAATGGTCCTGGCGGGCCCCCAGCCCTCTTTCTTATTAATTTTTTAAAATGATGTTGGGAGTTGAAACTGGGGCCTTGAACATGTTCCATGTGTCTTCAACCACCGAGCTTCCTCCCCAGCCGGAATCTAACTTTTTCCTCCCTCGCTGTGCTGGGTCTGGAATCCAGGGCCTCTTGTCCACTACAGACAAAGCTACAAGTCCCATTGCTTCTCCAATCTTTTTTGCTTATGTATTTTTTTTTATCTTGTTTTTAGTCAGGGTATCTTGTAGACCAGGCTGGCCTTGAACTTGCTGTGTAGCCAAGGCTAGTCTTGAGTCCCCCATCATTCTGCCTCCACTTGCAGAGTGCTGGGACGTGTGTGGTACCATGGCCAGCGGCCTCTGTCTGGTCCCCGACCTATATTCCAGAGCCCCACTCCATCTCTTTCCATCTTCCTCATGGCTCTACCGCCTTCCAAACTTCTGCCACCCCAAAGCCCTGGCATTGTAAGGATTGGAGGGAAAGATTCAGTTCAGTCATTTCATGAGTAACAGGGTCTTTCCTCATGGAGATACTGGGGTACCCTGTGGTACCCTGGATCTGGTAAAGGCTGTTTCAGTGCCCTCCCAACCCTCCCTTCCCTCATCAGGATGTCTAGCTACAAGTCTTGAGAGGTTAGCCATCCCAAGGAGAGTCAGGCTCATGGCCGTCCCACCCCCTTCCTCCTTTCCTATACCCAGTCCCCAGCCTGAATGACTTCCTTCATTCAGTGTGCGGCTCTCCAGGGTCATGGCTTGAGTTGGGCAGAGGGCACATAAAGCATTTCTAGTGGAAAGAAAGGATGCTGGTTCCAAACCCTGAGTTGGCTCGGCAGAAATACCAGAAATCCATCTTTTTTGGTCCTTTCCCCACACGAGTGCACGCTAACATACACTCATATGGAGGGGTTCACAAACACAGGCACACACACACACACACACACACACACACACACACACACACACTTCTTTTGGAAAACTTGTGTCTTAGAGGTGCTCAGGGTTGGGATACTGTCTCCAGTGCTCAACTTCATCCACCTAAGCACAGTAGAAGCTGCATTCCTTCTGGCTGACTCCTAATAGACCTAGAAGGAGCTGCCAAAGGGGCTTCCCCACCCCTGCCTTCCCAGACTCATGGTAAGGGAAGAGTCTGCCTTCCAGTAGACAGCACCCACTACTCTGCTCTTCCCCAGTCCAGTCTACCTTGGCCGTTCTGGAGTAGCCACTGGAATTCCACCCCTCTGAAACCCACAGCTTGAGTCTATGGTCTTGTGTTCACGGTCAGCACACATCCTGGCTTCCCCAGTCTTATGGTAGCCAGTGGGGGTCAGCCCCCACCAAGTGCAGTGTGTGCCTCTCACCAGGACATCTGCCTCCACACCACCCTCTAGGGGCTACCGTGCGTGTGCGTGTCATCCTTTTTCTTCATGGTCACATCGCTCTGGTTGGCTGGCTGGCCACTCTGATGTGGGGTATCCCACGGCTTGCCCTACTCAGCAGGTAGAGTGACTCAGGCTAGGAGGCCGGCTGGCTAACACATCTCCCCTCATTAGTTTGGGATGTCTATGGTACTCGGTTCCCACATTGGCTCATTCACATATCACTGCCCTCTCCCATTTTCATCGTGTGTGTCCTGCTGCTGACTTTTCGTTCCTCCTGTTGTGGTTTCTAACTCTCTCTTTCACTGACCTCCATTGCCAGGAGTATTTTCCCCCAGTAACTCCTGGAGCATCTGCTCAGTGGGCTTGGGAAGGGTACCCACCAGCAGGATGGGGTTCCCTTCTGAACTGTCGGGTGGTCTAGGGTGGCAGCCAGGCTGTTCACTACCCCTCCTCACTCCCTCAGGTAGATGGCCCCCCAAGGGCAGGCCCTGCGGGCACCCCTCCCTCCGGCTGGCGGATGCAGTGCCTAGCGGCTGCTCTTAAAGACGAAACCAACATGAGTGGGGGAGGGGAGCAGGCCGACATCCTGCCGGCCAACTACGTGGTCAAAGATCGCTGGAAGGTGGTGAGTGACCTAGTGGGCAGAGGGAGGGGTCTGGGAAGGGAAAAGAGATCTGGAGACTCTAAGACTGGTGCCCTTGGAGCCCCTACCACAAGTGGAAGGTGTCCCCAAGCTTATCTGTATGTTGCTTAAAGGTTATTTTTGCCCACATATTCTCCCATTACCCTTTCTCCAACCCAGCTCCCTCTCACCCCTTCCCCCCGGCTAGGTCGCGCTGGTCCAGACCAGGCTGAACAACTCCTGCAGAGCCCCGGGTGCGGAGGAGGGCGTTGGGGGAAGGGGCTCCTTCTTTGCCGCACCTTGCTTGGGGAAGGACATTGAGTGAGCATGTGTTCCTCGGCTTCCGCAGAGGACGGAAAGGCTTGGGTCTGGGGAAAGATGCCCTGCCGGCTGCTCCCACCGCATCCGCACTCCATCTTCTCCATCCACCCTCCTCCCTTCCCGGGTTCCTGCGGCAGGTGCAACACGCTGAGACTCCATCTCCCAGTGTGCCTTGTTTCTTTAACTCAGGACTTCAGGCTCCTTGGCCTGTTGGGAGTTGTAGTCCAAGTCTTTTCGTTGGGGGAGGATGGATGGGAGGGGGCTGGAGCGGTGGTTGTGTCTAGGGAACCTGATTTACTGTCAGTCAGCCTCCGTCCAAACCTCATCGCTTCAGAGAACCCTGTTGTCCTCTTTATTGCATGGTGGGATAATGCGGGATAGTATAGTGTGGGAAAAGTGTGTGGGACTGTGGGTCTGCACAGAAATGGGGATCCAGAGGGGAAGAAAGAACCACAGAGGTCAGATTTTCACCGTGTGCAGTCGTGGTGTTAGCGTGTGCGTGTCCTCGTGCTTTGATGTGGTGAGGCTCAGCTCTCTAAGGGTGCTGGATTGGAGAGGAGGGTGGGGCCTGGGTGCAGGCAGATCTCCATGGCAACAGTCATCCGACTGGGCTGCGTAGGTCCCTTAGAGGTCCAGGGAGAGAGGCAAAGTGGTAGCATTTTCCAGAATTGGGAGTGGGGGTTAAAGAGGAGACTCTTAGGGGCCCTGAAGGGGGAGCATCCTGAGAGAAAGAGTGAGAGAGTAGCGGGACAGAAATGCAGGAGGAGCCAGGGCAGCCATAAAAGGAAGGGGTGTCTGGCAAAATAAGCAGCGCTGCTTCAAGACCCCCAGGCCCCTGGCACAGGAGCTCCGTGTCTGGCAGATGGGAGATGAATAGCATTTGTTCTGAAAGGCAAGAAAAAGGACTGCTCTCACACACTCCGAGTTTAGACTAAGACCTTGTGCTTTGTGAAGGAATTAGCAGAGGGAGTTGGAGGGAAGGGGCGCATGTATGTCAGACCTGGACTTTCCTCATGACCAGCTCCTGTCTGTTCCCCTGAAGGATTGGGGAGACTAGGTGTCCTATGAGGTCATTTTCAGGGAGGGGTGGGATTGACTGAACCAGGAATCATGGATTGGGCTGCAGCCAGGAGAAACGAGGGTCAGCGTACTGCAAAGAAAATGTCTTTGTCCTTCAAATAAAAAAAAATTAAAAATGGTACATTGTTTATGGGGTGGAGGCTGGCTCTTGCAACCAGCATAGCCAGCGACAGTAGTAATATCTTACTGTTCCTTTTGTGTCTCCTTGTTCTGAGGATGTAAAAGTGCTCTCAGCGGATTATGTCAGGACCTGATGGAGTACCTATAGCAATTAGCAGCACACCCCTGCTCCCTAGGTGTGATTAGCCAACTCGTTAAGTTCCCATGATCGGAAGACAGGAGCTGGTCCATCAGTGGCATCAACACAGACCAGCCCGTCCTAAAATTGGGACCTCAGGGCTGAAAAACTCATTCCAAACTGATTGTCTCTTATTAGTAGGAAAAAACAAACAAACAAACAAACTGGAAAAAAAAGGAGGCTCAAAACCTTTAGGAGACTTAGATTACTCTAGGCTGTCCAGAGTGGAGCCAAGAAGCAGGGTGTCCATTCCAAGTAGACTGTAGCTCTCTGGTGGTGTAGCTTCTTCTCTGGTTTAGGGAGGTTTTCCAGCGTCGGGATTATTAAAACACACAGAAGGAGAGCAGAAACGGGGCTCACAAAGCCTCTGAAAGGTCTTCCATTAAGGGGGTGCTAATGTCACAGATCTGCCTTGTGACCTTCATGGGTCCTTGGACACTTTTGCCCCAGTGATATCTCCCTCTATATCAGGGCACTGAAGATGGCATTTCAGGACTGCATTGGTTTGGAGAGTGGTGTATTCATGTTACAGACTGAGGATTCTTTCTAAAAGTTCATGACTTTGTCTTTTGATCTGAAAACAAGTTAAAGTGTTTTCGTGGGGGGTTGGGGATTTAGCTCAGTGGTAGAGCGCTTGCCTAGCAAGCTCAAGGCCCTGGGTTCGGTCCCCAGCTCTGAAAAAAAAAAGTGTTTTCGTGGATCCCCAAAATGTGAGGGCCACCGTGGCCAATGGAAGACTTTGCTCTTCGTCACAGGGCGGTGGAAGGGAAGGAAGCTAGGTGTGTGCAGACATCTGGACCCCTGCTCTCAGGGAGGTGGCAATGGAGAAAGAAGTAGGCTGGGTTTGTGGAAAGGCTGGTGGAGAAGTCGGCCGGTGGAGAAGTTGGGCTGTGGGAAGCTGGGGGCAGGCGTTGGCGATGGTCCTGCCTGCGGGGATTTTGATGGCTTGTGTGTGAACAATGTCCCACAACCTCGTGGGTTCTACACAGAAGGTTCTACCCCTGGCTATTTTCTAGCTGTGGCCTAGCCAAGGCATTTCAGGCCCCGGGCCTTGTGACTTTCCCTGGGTGCACTGTGGGGAATCAGGTTAGCTTCCTCACTGGGCTGTGCAGCCTGGGACACTGGTGATGTCTGTGAGCCCCTCACTCACCTACCCTGTCTTCGGTGCTCACATACAGTGAGCTGTAAAAGGGCGAGGTTTCTGTCACCCATGGAAGGCAGGCTGGGGTCTGGGTCTGCTCCGTTAGCTTCCATCCAGAGTAGGAAGGTTCCCCGTTTCTCATTGCTCTTTCCTAGCCTCCTTCCTTGTCTCCTTCCCTGGATCAGGAAACGTCACTTCTCCTCCTAGCTCTGGCTTCTCCCATGCCCTTTATTATTATCGTTTCTGACATTATTGATGTGTGTCATGGTATGTGTGTGGATGTCAGAGGATAACTTGAAAAGCCATGTGGGTCCTGGAGAATCGAACTCAGGACCCCAGGCTTGGCAGCAAGCACCTTAACCTGCTAAGTTCTTACCCATGGGTCCCTCCCTATCCTCTTCTCTCCCTTCCTTTCTTTGGAAGCAGGGTCTCAAATATCCCAGGCTAGCACTTGGTATGAAGCCAGTATTGAACTTCTGATCTTTTGGCCTCAACCGTCTTCCCAGCACTGACAATGATAGGTGTCTACCACCATGCCTGGTGGACATGGTGCTGGGGATTGAACCTGGGCTTCGTGCGTGCTAAGCAAGCACCCTCCAAGCTACACCCTTGGCCCAGCTCTCCCTCTAGAGAAGAAAAGATGCAGGCTGTCCTGTGATGAACCTTGTGTCATTCGCGCTGTCCCCATGCCCGATCAAAGCCAGGTGTCCCTTATTTTCTGCGCCTGTTCAGATACCTGTCCGAAGCTGTGTGTTGCAAGGGATCTGTGCTGGGCCGAGCTGTCGGTTTCAGAGGAGAGGAGTGGGCCCATCAGTGGAGAGCCAATGGGTAGGGAGGGTTCAGGAGCTGTCCAGCTTGATCCCTGAGCACCGTTCTCCTCATCCACAGCTGAAAAAGATCGGGGGCGGGGGCTTCGGTGAGATCTATGAGGCCATGGACCTGCTGACCAGGGAGAACGTGGCCCTGAAGGTGGAGTCAGCCCAACAGCCTAAGCAGGTCCTCAAGATGGAGGTGGCTGTGCTCAAAAAGCTTCAAGGTACTAACCTGGGGCCGGGGTGTGCGGAGGAGGAGGAGCCAGGATGAGAGAGAACCCGAGGCGGGAGACTGATGCAGGGAGGCCCTGTGCTGTGATGGCAGAGTGAAGCCGATCATAGCCAATTGAGCCAGAGTATTGGCGAGGAGGTGGGGCTATGGGCGGGGCTGAGGGGCTATAACAGGATCTGGAGTCAGGGCCTGGGATGTGGCTCCAGAGTGTGCCAGAGGGATGGCTAATGGCTCCAAGACCAAACAAAGCACTTACCTTGCAAGCATGAGGAGTTCTGAAGTTCAGCTTCTCAGAACCCACCTAAGAGCTAGGTGGGCATGGGTGTGGTGTATATACATGCCACAAGTGTGTGTGTGTGTGTGTGTGTGTGTGTGTGTGAGAGAGAGAGAGAGAGAGAGAGCGCGCGCCTGGCGAGGAGGAAGGAGTGGGACTGGGGAGTCCCCTGTGTTTGTGCCCTTCAGGGAAGGACCACGTGTGCAGGTTCATTGGCTGTGGCAGGAATGAGAAGTTTAACTATGTGGTGATGCAGCTCCAGGTGGGTCCTTGGGGTCCACCCAAGAACTGGAGGGTGGTGTGGGTGGGGCATCGGAGGTGGGTTCCAGATGGGATGGGTACAGCGTGGGGCAAGGCTTGGGAGGTCAGTGTTGCTGGGATGAGTCTTCCCCTTCTCACCATATCCCGCTCACCCCGCCCAGGGTCGGAACCTGGCTGACTTGCGCCGCAGCCAGCCAAGGGGCACTTTCACACTGAGTACCACACTGCGTCTGGGCAAGCAGATTCTGGAGTCCATTGAAGCCATTCACTCCGTGGGCTTCCTGCACCGTGACATCAAGCCGGTGAGCAATGCCGGAGCGCTCCCGCGGTCTGTGGGTCCTCGCTTCTCCACTGCAGTGGTTAGGCCCGAGAGCCGCTTCGCTTCGAACACCTCTTGATTTGCACCAAGCCACGCCAGGCAGAGTGCCTGGCTCTCCACCTCTGACCCTGTGTAGTCCTTCAATCTAGAGGTGACAAGGTCAGGAGAGGACACCTAACTTCCTGTGGCATCTTGGTGCTAGAAAAACAAAGTAAAATCCTTTAATATAAAAGGGTAAAAAGAAGCCCGGGGGTGGGGTGGGATGGGACTACCACATGCCTTTTTTTTTTTTTTTTTTTTTTTTTTTTGGTTCTTTTTTTCCGAGCTGGGGACCGAACCCAGGGCCTTGCGCTTCCTAGGCAAGCGCTCTACCACTGAGCTAAATCCCCAGCTCCTACCACATGTCTTTAATCCCAGTACTCAGCAGGCAGAAGCAGGCCGATCTCTATGCATTCGAGGCTAGTTTGGTCTACAGAGTGAGCTTGAGGCCAGCCAGGGTTATGTAGAGAAACCCAGTCTTGAAAAAGAAATAAATAGATGGATGGATGGATAGATAGATAGATAGATAGATAGATAGATAGATAGATAGATATAAAACAATAAAGAAATAAAAGGGTAAGAAGAGGAATGTGAGAAGACTGGTGAATGGCCCAAGGGAACACAGCCGGAAGGATGCAGGGCAGCTTTACCAAACCCCACAGCCTGCTGAGGAGCTGAGGACTTACAGCAGGATGGGCCAGAGCTCAAAGCTGGTTCTGTCCAGTTCTGTGGTTCAGAGATGCCCTCTCAACCTCGAATGCTACCCGATTTCTCTTTCTAAGTTGAGGGTAGTCACACAGGCTCGGTTGTCGAGATGCTATAGTCGTTCATACTCATGTGACTGGGTGCGTGTGAGAGTTCAGGGGCTGGGGGTTCCTTAGCACAGGCATAGCAATTCCTTAGTGGCTCTTGGGGGTCTGGACCCCGGCTCACAGCTGCTGTCTTCCCACAGTCCAACTTTGCCATGGGCCGGCTGCCCTCCACCTACAGAAAGTGCTACATGTTGGACTTTGGGCTGGCCCGGCAGTACACTAACACCACTGGGGACGTCCGGCCTGTGAGTACCACCGGGCACCCGGATGGTGGGGGACTCTCCCTGTTTACCTCATAGCCACCTCAGCAGGCCTGTTTATTCTTCAGTATTGGTCCATCCAACCCTGGGGGGACGGGGTCAGCCTGGCCTGCTCTCCTGCCTGGGCTCCTGGGTATCAGAATGAGATGGCCAGTTAGGCTGGCAGTAGGGTTGGCAACGTGGCTCAGGTGTGGTCTCTTCTCTGCAGCCTCGGAATGTGGCCGGGTTCCGGGGGACTGTCCGCTACGCGTCGGTCAATGCTCACAAGAATCGGGTGAGTGGGCAGCATAGCATGAGCTAAGGGCTGAGGGCAGAAAGAAAAAGTCCGTCATAGAGTGAGCTGTGCATGTCAAGGAGGGGAGGAAAGAATGGGGGCATCGGCTGCAGTCCGTCGCTGAGGAAGCCTGGAGTTAGAAGAAGGCTTACTAGTGGCTGTCCCTGATGTCCTTCTCCTCTGGGCCTCCACCTTTTCGCCTCCCACTGAAAATCCCTGGGTAAGGGGGACAAAACATAGTCAGAACGTTTTACTGTGCCCTGTGTACGCTGAGGTATAGGATGGGCCACAGCTTCAGGGAGACCCGGGTCCCATGATCAGGCCTCTCTGACAGAAGTTCCCCAGAAAAGGGTCCACCAGCCATCCCAGGGGAGGTCTTGAGAGCTCCAGGTGACTCCCCCCTTACCTTTCAGGAGATGGGCCGCCATGATGACCTGTGGTCCCTCTTCTACATGCTGGTGGAGTTTGCTGTGGGGCAGCTGCCCTGGAGGAAGATCAAGGACAAGGTGAGGTCCCCACAGCTGGGTGGAAGAGGCAGAGGGTAGAGCAGCCGGGCTCCATCTCCCTCGCCTTCTCCCTACAGGAGCAGGTAGGGATGATCAAGGAGAAGTATGAGCACCGGATGCTACTGAAGCACATGCCTTCCGAGTTCCATCTCTTCCTGGACCACATCGCCAGCCTCGACTACTTCACCAAGCCCGACTACCAGGTGTGACCCCCAGTGGCTGCCCCCTCCAGCCTGGCATTCTTCAAGATTGTCCCTGAGTCTGTCCTTGGTGTTCTAACTGTCCCAACCTGTTCACACCCTTGCCAACGGTAGTCACTGCTACAATTTCTCAGGAGCTGACCTTCCTGGTGTCAGCGCTGGGCTTGTGTTAGCAAATTCAAGCTTCAACATAGGGATCTGAGGCAGGGCCACAGCTTTAAGGTGAGGTCATGCACACCTTGATTTCTAGACTTGGGGGTGGGGGGCAACCAGATGTCTCTGAGAGTTTGAGGACAGCCTCAGGCCATCTGAGACATAGTGAGACCCTATCCAATAATAATTTTAAAAAAAATGCCTTTAAGGATCGTGATGTCGCTGGAGTGGGGGTGGGGTAGGGGTGGCTCATCTTTCATCCTAGCACTCAGGAGGCAGAGACAGGTGCAGCTCTGTGTGCTCCAAGCCAGTTGGTCTACAGAGTGAGTTCTAGGACAGCCATGGCTACACAGAGAAACTCTGTCTTCAAAAACCAAAAACGAAAACCCAAAACAACAACAAAAGGGACCAGGATAATATAATTTGGCAGCAGAGGTCTGCAGGAAGCGCTCACTGGGGTGAGTGTTCTTGGTTCACAGATGGGAAACTGAGGTCAGACACTGTGGCTAAGACAGCAGGGCAGGGCTCAGAGTCAGTCATGTGGCACTTGGTGACAAGGTACAGACGGAGGAATCTGTCCTTACCATGTCACTGTATGACCATTGTAGAGTTCACTTCCTGAGCCGGAGCAGGCCCTCCCTTCACAGCCCTGTCCTTCAGTGTGGCAGACAAAAGGAGATTAGATCAAACTCAAGCTTCTCCTGGCCTAGCACAGCATGCTGGAGCAAGTTACAGTTGCTCTTGGTGTTCTGAGATGGGGTCCCATGTAGACCAGCTGTCCTCAGACTGACTGTAGCTGAAGTAGCCTTGAACGTCTCATCCTCCTGCCTCCACGTCCTGAGTGCAGAGATTATAGCCTGAGATTGGACCCAGAGCGTCCCGAGTGCTAGGCAAACACCAGTCTACTAACTGGGCTACATAACCACCCTCAGGAGATTTTTTTTTTTTGTAAGTAGAGGTTGTGTGCTCTGAAATAGTGATTGAAAAAACAATGTTACCTCATGTGGTTGTACACAGCTGCAGTGCCAGAACTCAGGAGGCAGAGGCAGGAGGACCATGCATTTGAGGGCAGCCTGGGCTACATAGGGAGACTCTATCTCAACGACAACAAAATCAGGGCTAGAGAAATGCTTCAGTGACCAACAGTGCATGCTGCCTGCCCTTGCACCTATATTCAGTTCCCAGCACCCATGTCAGGAATTTCACAGCCAAATGTAACTCCAGTTACAGGGGACCTGACACCATCTTCTGGTACCCAGGGGCACCTGTACATGGGTATACCCTGCCACAACACACACACACACACACACACACACACACACACCACTCCATAACACACACACACACACACCACTCCATAACACACACACACACACACACACACACACACACACACACACACATACCTACCCCCAAATCAAACATAGTATCATGTATTTCACACAACTGTGTGTGCGTAACATTGAGTATGTGACCAGGCCAGCGTCCATTACCACACACTGGAATAATGTTGTACTTCAGTTGAAGTGGCTGTGACGTGGCCAGGTGATAGTTTTCCAACTTTTTTTTTATTTTATTTTTTTTATTCTTTTTTTTGGAGCTGGGGACCGAACCCAGGGCCTTCTGCTTGCTACGCAAGTGCTCTACCACTGAGCTAAATCCCCAACCCCGTTTTCCAACTTCTCAACTCTCTCCTGGTACCACTCTCATATCCACCACGCTGGTGAGGGACCAGTTAACTGACTCCAGGTCTAATGCTCTCCCCATGGCTTCATCCCAACCCCTCGTGGGACTGATCAACACTGGAGAATGGGGAGACACACCATTACTGTTTGCCAGGAAGCCGCTCTGGATAAGACCCAGTAGTAGGGAATCAGGCCTTGTCGATCACAGGTCCTGTCAGCAGAGTGCCTGTCCTGGGCTCCAATGCTGGATGGCCTGGGCTCCTCCGAGGTCTTGTACCCACCTAATACCTCTTGAACACAGCATCCCAGCTGCTGGTGCTGCTGATACCACACTCTTTGTCCTGGCCCAGTGTCATGGAGTCGTGGTCCACACAGCTATGACCACCTACACGCTGAGTCCTGCAGTGACTGCTCAAAGTGTAGAGTAGGCAGGGCTGTGGAAGTGTTGCAAAATGGATGCTCTGTGCCCAGCAATGAGCCCGGAGCCATGTGGGCGAGCAAGTCAGGTGTCAGGAGAGGACAATGGGAGAGGCACCCACTAGAGCCAGTAGCCCGAGGAGAGGGGAGGCCATAGGAAACCCCAGTGGTTCAAGGCTACTGATGTGTCTGTCGAGATGACAGAAATGTCAGAAGGCTCTGAAGGCTGTTCCCGAGGGACAGGTCTTGGAGGACTTGGGTCCATCTGGCAGAGCTTAATCCAAGATGGTAATTTGCATGGTGCTTTGTGCTATGTCTTTCTTTAAATTCAGCGTGCTCCTCTCCTTCCAGTGCCCCTCTAGGCTGGAAGTCCCCCCTCCCCTGCATTCCCAGATATCGTCCCTTCCACCTGGCTAGCCCTGGGGTCACTTTTCTGTCCTCCTGCCCTCCCCGCCCCCTGCAGTTGATCATGTCGGTGTTTGAGAACAGCATGAAGGAACGGGGCATTGCTGAGAATGAGGCCTTTGACTGGGAGAAGGCAGGCACTGATGCCCTTCTGTCCACGAGCACCTCCACCCCACCCCAGCAGAACACACGGCAGACGGCAGCCATGTTTGGGTGAGTCTGAGTGGGGGCATTTGGTGGGGGGGGGGGTGGCCAGTGACCCTTACCTATCACCTGAGAAGCCAGCCCTCTCCTCCCACTGGTGTGTCCCCTCCTTGTGCTGGACAGCGGAGTCCTGGATTTTTGAGATATTCCATCACAGCTCTACCCTGAATCTGAGCATGGAGTGGACACCATCTTCATTTAGAGCGTTTGATTAAGGAAGAGACCCTGGGGTGAAACAACTTGATCCCCACAGTCTCTCCTTCTCATTGTATATAACATGCCTCGCACCATCTAAACACCATGGCAGCTCAGGGAGATGTTAACCCCTGGCTTTGGAGGTCCTCAGCGGATGCTGGGATGTTTACAACCAGGCGACCAGAAATTTCAGAACCCCTGAGGCACGTGGAGGGGATCCTGACAGCCGGGAATAGCCATTACACCACCCAAACCAGGGCCATCTTTAGGAAGCAGATGCCACAGAAATTGTGGGCATACTATGGTGGCCCAGTTTTGTGATGAGGGTGCTGAGGGAGGCCAGGTACAATGGTATACATCTGTAATTCCAGCATTTGGAAAGATAAGGCAGGAGGATCATGAGTTTGAAACCAGTGTGAGCTACATAGGGGGACCTTGTTTTAAAAGCAGAAAGAGGGGGCTTGGGATAAGGCTCCATGGGTAAAGCTTTTGCTATCCACGCATAAGGTCCTGAGTTCGGGTCCCCAGAGCCCACATAAGGGGGACACAGTAGCGCATCTCTGTAATCCTTGTGTTTCTGTGATGACGTGGGAGGCAGAAGCAGAAAGATCCCTGCAAGCTTGTAGGTCAGTTAGCCTGGTGCATGAGAGAACCTTACCTTGGTGGATCCTGGGGGTAGCCCTCTGATCCCTGTGCTCAGCAGGCAGGGGCAGGCCGATCTCTGGGAGTTTGAGGCCAGCCTGGTCTACAGAGCAAGTTCCAGACCAGCCAGGGCTACATAGTGAGATCCCGTTTCAAAACACAAAGCAAACAAATGACCAGAAACAAAAGCAAGGTGAAGGGGCATAGAAGATACCCTGCATCAACCTCAAGCCTCCACAAGTGTACATTTACACGCATGTGCGCGCGCGCGCACACACACACACACACACACACACACACACACACACACACACAGTCCCAAAGAACTAAGTCTGAAGGGAGGAGAGCCAGCAGCTGGGGTCATCTGACCTCCATGGGCATACTGTGTCCTGTACACTTGTGTATACATAATCACAAAGATAAAAACAAACAAAAATCAGAAAGGAAAGAGATCATTTAAGGAGTTAAACAGTGGGGCTGGAGTGTGGCTCAGCAGGTAAGAACATGGGCCATCTTGCAGAGGATCTGGGTTCAATTCCCAGACCTACACTGTTATTCACTGTTGTCTGTAACCCCGGCCCTAGGGAATGTGATGCTCTCTTCTGGGTTTTGTTCAGGCATCAGACATACACGGTACACATACAAACATACATACATACATACATACATACATACATACATATGTACTACATATAGGAAAACACTCACATACATAAAAACATAAATAAATCTTTAAAAAGGTTTACAGAAGCAGAATTCAAAGGAGTCATTTTAGACTTGTTCCAGGGTCTAAAGGAAGTCTGGCCCTGATGTTGGACTGCTGCAAGGGCTTGAGAAACCCACAGATCTGGAAGTGTGGGGCTCAGTGGGAGGTGTGTCAGTCCCTGCTGGCCACATCTTCTCGCACTTCCTGCTGCTTTGAGGATGGTCTGGTCTCAGAGGCCTTGTGGACCAGGAATGGCAATCAGCCTCTTTTGTGTCCACTCTGGAGATAGTCCCTAGGGTCTGTGCTAGCAGAGAGTAAAGGAGAGAGGGAGAAAAGAGGCCTCCCAGGAGGGTCCCCCAACCCTAACCTAACCCTGCAAGCCTTATCCATGACTCTCCCTGACGTCCCCAGAGTGGTCAATGTGACACCTGTGCCCGGGGACCTGCTTCGTGAGAACACTGAGGATGTGCTCCAGGGAGAACACCTGAGTGACCAGGAGAATGCACCCCCAATCCTGCCTGGGAGGCCTCCGGAGGGCTTGGGTCCTGGTCCCCACCTTGTCCCCCACCCTGGGGGTCCTGAGGCTGAAGTGTGGGAGGAGACAGATGTCAACCGTAACAAACTGCGCATCAACATTGGCAAAGTAAGTGCGTCCCAGCAGAAGGGCGTGCGTGGGCGACCTTCCTCATCAGGGCTCCCAGCTCCGGGTCCCACCCACCCTAACTACCACCCTCTGCCCCATGTCTCTCACCCTGAGAAAGCCTCTCACCCAGAGCCAGCCCCAACTCACAGCGTCCCCTCTTCGACAGACACCCTGTGTGGAAGAAGAGCAGAGTCGAGGAGTCGGGGTCCCCAGCTCCCCAGTGCGTGCTCCCCCAGACTCCCCTACAACCCCAGTGCGGTCTTTACGCTATCGGAGGGTCAATAGCCCAGAGTCGGAAAGGCTGTCTACAGCAGCTGATGGGCGGGCAGAACTTCAGGAGAGGAGGTAAGTTTGAATCCAGGGGTGCAGGGGGACATGTCAAAGGCCTTGCCCCACCTGCCTTCACCAGCATGGCTGCTGCTCTGTAAAAGGTCATCTGTGAGGCTTAGAGGGGACCTAGAAAGTATGGTGAGGGAGAGTCCCCACAGACTGGAGTCAGGTGCTGTCCTATGGTGGGGCATCCAGAGAGGAAAGAGTGCAACAGATTAGTTTCTGGACCCAGGACCTGGTCCTAGATAACAAATTCACAGATGCCTGGGAAGCTGCAGCAGTGGGCGGCTTCCTTTGGCCCACAGGCAGAGAGCCTGAGAGAGGGCGTCTTAACCCTTAGGACCACTGGTGGGCTAAGTTGGGGAGGTTGTCTAAGGGATATGGAATGACTTGAGAGCGGGAGGAGCCCGGCTAGTGAGAGGCAGCTGAGAGGGAGGGCTTAGGGGACTGGCCTCTAGGAGGTCGGCCATAGGTTGAGTGGAGCTGGCAGGGGTAGGACCAAGTCACACTTGGGTAGGTGGACACCAGGTGGCGGTCACCTGGAAGATGAAATGTCCCTGATGTCCCTTAGCCTCCAAGGATCGTTGCTCCATAGTAGACCAGGGCCTTGTCTGCACTAGGAAGTATAGCAGAGGCTCTCTCTCGGCTTGCAGGAACAGGGCACCCTTTTGATATCCACTCAGTGTCTTTCCTAATGATCAGCCATGACCCCTCTCCCAGACTCTACCCCAAAGTGTCTTAGTCCTAGATTGAACACAGTGCCAGGTTTGGGGGAGGGGGTAGACAAACCCAAGACAAGTCTGTGTCCCCGAGTGTATACCAGCTCCCACTCACTTACCTGAGCGTCCTGCCAGGCACCAGGGACCTTGTCTTCATCCATGGCAGGCAGCATGGAGTCCCTCAGTACAGAGGGTTCTGGACATGGAGAAGGAAAGGATATGATTGGAGATCAGAGGGGCAAGTGTTTTTTTTTTTTTTCGGAGCTGGGGACCGAACCCAGGGCCTTGCGCTTCCTAGGTAAGCGCTCTACCACTGAGCTAAATCCCCAGCCCCAGGGGCAAGTGTTCTAGGCAGGACAGTTTTGAAGAGCTGCCCACTTAGAAGGAGCGCTGAGCAGGTCAGTTTGGATCACGGGCAATGAACGCCACTTCAGGAGTGGAAGAAACAGGCAGACTCAAGAGAGTTTCTACACAGCAGGCTCAGACAGGCAAGGGGGGTAGGATGGCACTTGGTGGCACTTGAGGTGGCCCAGCTCTCTGCATATACACACAGGGACATGTGTGTGCATAGTTCACCTCCTGTTTTGTTACCTTCTGTCCTTTTATGTCCCTCAGAACAAGGTGTGCCCTTAGGAAAAGAAGTGTAACCAGCCATTTACAGGGAGTCCCAGGGCGGCCTCTGTCAACCGTATTTTATTTTAAGCCTTACTAACAAATCAATACTAATATGGTGTAGAAAGGGATTAGATGGTTGCCGTGCGGGCTGGGCGAGGTCTTTTGAGAACG